>NC_138372.1:46869151-46976651 GCF_054177405.1 Leptonychotes weddellii
TGGATGGAACTGGAGGGTATTATGCTACGTGAAATAAGTCAACCAGAGAAAGACGATTACATATGATCTCATTGATATGAGGAATTTGAAAAACAAGACAGAGGATCATAGGGGAAGGGAGGGAAAAATGAAACAAGATGAAACCAGAGAGGGAGACAAACAATGAGAGACTCTTAATCTCAGGAAGCAAACAGGGTTGCTGGAGTGGAAGGGGGTGGGAGGGATGGGGTGGCTGGGTGATGGACATTGGGGAGGGTATGTGCTATGGTGAGCACTGTGAATTGTGTAAGACTAATGAATCACAGACCTGTACCCTTGAAACAAATACATTATATGTTAATTAAAAAAAATAAATAAAGTTACCAGGTTTGTTACTGCGGACAGTTACAAAAAAAAAAGTAAATCCTTTGTGCCTTTTTTAATTGGGTTGCCTTTTATTATTGAGTTGTAAGAGTTCTTTATATATTCTAGATACAAATCCCTTAGCAAATGTATGATTTGCAAATATTTTCTCCCATTTGGGGATTGTCTTTTCACTTTCTTGATAGTGTCCATTGAAGCACAAAACTTTCACATTTTGATGAAATCCAATTTATTTATTTTTTTCTTTGGTTGTTTGTGCTTTTGATATCATATTTAAGAAACTGTTGTCTATATCAAGATCATGAAGATTTGTACCTATGTTTCTTTTTAAGAATTTTATTATTTTAGCTCTTATATTTAGGTCTTTGATCCATTTTGAGTTAATTTTTGCATGTGATGTGACGTAGAAGTCCAACTTCATTTTTGTATGTGGTATTTAGTTGTCCCAGTACAATTTTTTGAAAAGAATATTCTTTCTCCTTTGAATGGTCTTGACACCCTTGTCTAAAATCAGTTGACCATAGATGTAGAGATTTATTTCTGGACTTGCAATTCAGTTCCATTTATCTACACATCTGTCCATGTGCCAGTACCACACTCTCTTGATTACTTTAGCTTTCTGTAAAATTTAAAATTGGGAAGTGTGATTCCTCCAACTTTGTTCTTCTTTTCCAAGATTGCTTTGGCTTCCAAGATTTTTGATCATCTTATCAATTTCTATAAGAAATCCAGCTGGGATTTTGATATAGGTTTGATATAGAATCTGTAGATCCACTTGCAGAGTATTGCCATCTTAAGTCTTCCAATCCATGGACATGGGATGTCTTTCCTTATATTTAGGCTTATAATTTTTTCCAATGATGTTTTGTGGTTTTGTGGTGTACTTTTTTGTTAAAGTTATTCCTAAGTATTCTTTTTTAAGCTATTTTAAAATGAATTGTTTTCTTAATTTTATTTTTGTTTGTTTGTTGCCGGTATTTAGAAATTCAGTTGTTTTTTGTAATTTGATCCTGTGTCTTGTAAGCTTGGTGTTCTATTTTATTAGCTCTAACAGTTTTTTGTGGATTCCTTAGGGTTTTCTGTATGTAAGATCATGTTCATCTGCAAATAGAGGCTTATGCTCTTTTTAAGCTTATGCTCTTTTTAAGCTTATGCTCTTTTTAATCTGGTGAATAGGTTATGTGATGAAGATTTCATTTGTAAGTTGAAAATTGTCATATAGGTACTAGATAACACATTTTAGTAGTATCCTAGGAATTGTTACTTAACCTATTATTTACATATGTGTTGTTTTCCTTATCTAGATATTTAAGTGTCTATAGTAAAATTATGGTAATCTCTAATCTCTAAAGAACAGATTGTTCAGGGTAACTAAGTGTTCTAGATAGCTTCAAGTTACAAAATAGTTATTTTTTGTTTGATTTTATTGGTGAAAATCATTCTAAAATGTTTTATGTATTTTCCTTGCTTAGGGTTTGTGTAGTATGGGTGGTGTAGGAAGGACTAACATTGATTGAACACCCATAGTGCATTAGCATTTTGTAGATCATTTATGTATCTTCTTATTTAAATCTCATATCTTTTCTTTCTTTTTTTTTTTTTTAAGATTTTATTTATTTATTTGAGAGAGAGAGAGAGTGAGAAACAGCATGAGAGGGGAGAGGGTCAGAGGGAGAAGCAGGCTCCCTGCTAAGCCAGGAGCCCGATGTGGGACTCGATCCCTGGACTCCGGGACCATGACCCGAGCTGAAGGCAGTCGCTTAACCGTCTGAGCTGCCCAGGTGCACCAAATCTCATATCTTTCTGAGACAGATATCTTTCTGAGGTGTTTTTTTTTTTTTTTAATTAGAAAACTGAGATTCAGCGACATATTCATAGTCACATATCTAGGTAATAACTCTTAAAACTGGTATTCAGGGCGCCTGGGTGGCTCAGTTGGTTAAGCGACTGCCTTCGGCTCAGGTCATGATCCTGGAGTCCCGGGATCGGGTCCTGCATCGGGCTCCCTGCTCTGCGGGGAGCCTGCTTCTCTCTCTGACCTTCCTCCCTCTCATGCTCTCTGTCTCTCATTCTCTCTCTCTCAAATAAATAAATAAAATCTTTAAAAAAAAAAACAACAAACTGGTATTCAAACCCAGCCTGTCTTGCTCCTCAGTCTGGCTGTTTTCTGGATACAGTGAACATAATTTAGGATTACTTTTATCAATGTCAATATTATGAAATGGTGAAGGAACTCGAAATGGCTTAGCACTTAAGATTTAAAAGACTGTGGACCTTACTTTCTTATAAAACTATTTCATTTTTGCTTTCTTCTCCCCTCCCCCCTTTTATTTACATGACTTTATGAGGCATGTAAACTTGACTTCCTTTTTAAAATAGTAAGTAAACCATCCTTCTGTATATTTCTGATCCTCCAGAAAATCATTATCATCTGTTATTTCTGTGTTCTTTGGCTTGTTTACATCTTTTAAAGCCTTGTGATTTTCGAGTTGCTGACTTAATGGACTATAGGTTTTTTATAATATTTTGTTTATGGTAGCTAGTCTCCAAAGATGGTCCTTAGTAAGGATCTTTAATCACATCTTGTGTTGTTTCTTTTCTCATTGAATCTGGGCTGGCCTATGCCTTATATTAACCAATAGAATGAGATACAAATGAGGCTGTGTCAATTCTAGGCCTGCTTGCTCTGTTTTGGATCTCTGAACTGTTATGTAACCAGCTTAGGTACTCAGCTGGAGAAATCACAGGGAGAGTCCACACAAAGAAGAAAGGCCCTGAGACTACATTAGAGATAAAGCATCAGCCAACGCAGTGTCTCAGTTGAGCCTCTCCATCTAATTTTTACGACATGAGAGACTCCAAGCAAGACCAGCAGGAGACCTGCTCAATTGAGCCCAGTCAACCCACAAAACTGTGTGATATAAGAAAAAAAGTTGTTTCAAATTATTAAGTTTCGGAGTGGTTTGTTAAACAGGAACAAATAACTGGAACAGTGTTCTGGTTTCTCTCTTAATTTTTTTTTGTAATTGAGAGAAAAGTAACATAAAGTGAGATGAACAGATCATAAGTATACAATTTGCAGAGTATAACTATGAAACTAACAATCTAATCAATATATAGAAAATTTCCTTCACCCCAGAAGGTTTCTTCATTCTTCCTTCTGGTCAGTGCTCACCCCTCATAGACAGTCACTGCCCTGTGTCAATTTATTTAATGGCTTTTTTGCCAAATTTACTTTCTTAATTTATTTAGTTTTATTTAATTAGTTTTTATTTAGAAGTCATGATGACATTTAATTTGTCTCTGTCCCACCTCCCTGCTGCTATAAATTGAGATTTAGAGAGGTAAAAAGTGGGGGAGATTGAGGAATAAAATAAAAATACATTCTTGAGTATTAAGAATTCTGATGAATATATATTTCTCAATATGTGTAAGAAGCACTTATTCATAATCATACTTCTTATTCATGGCTCTTTCCTATGCCCCAGGCTCTGTTATCCTATACCTTTATGGATTTTACATCCTTCATTTTTCAATCTCTGTGTGCCAGAACATCCTGCTTCAGCATCAACAAGCTAGGGCAGAGATAGTGGTATATTTCTTACAATGCTTTTAAAAAGATAAAATGAAAATTGGTCAACTAAAACTAAATAATTTAAAGAAAAAAAAGAATACAGACTAGTTGCTTGGCATACTGGTCTAATTCAGCTCTGACATGCCTGTGGAAAAAGAGAAAAATGGCTGGACCTTATCAGAAGTCCTGAATCTTCTTTATGTACCTAGCATCAAGGAGTATTAAAGGAAGTCAATCTATCATGAGGGTTAGGTCCTGCCAGGATTTGCACAGGAAGTACAAAAGTGAGAGTATGCACCATATGAATGACGGTTGAGCTTTAAAGCACTATAATCTGTGCTCATGTAAAATGTGGATCCTTGCAGTGCCCAGGCTCTAAGAAATCAGATTTGCAACTTCCCTTTTTTTTGAGGAAGGACTGGTGACTGGTAAGAGGGGGTAGGCAGAGGGTAATAAAGCATAGAGAGAAAGAGAGAAGTTCCCCCTTAAAGATTGTTTCCTTTTATTTGAGGTTGTTTTTATGAAGTTCTTCAAATTTGCCTTAGAAATGATGTTGTATGGGAAGGAGTTATTACTATTTTGGGGATTAGAATCATTCCAGTGCAGTACTAATAATATTTCTAAGACATAATGTTTGTAAAGTGCCTAGCCTAGTTCCTGGTATACAGTAGGTGGCCAGTGAATACTAACTTCCCATTGGAGTTTAGAGAAGAGCATCAGAGTCCAGTGAGAGAAGGAACAAATGGCTTAGAAATGCATACATGAGCCAGAAGAAGAAGTAGGATTTAGATAGGCTGATATTGAGGAGGACATTTTGATAGTGTGACCCAGATAGCAAGCCCCACTTTGAGTATAGGTGAAAAGTAGTAGAAAAGATGACTGTAAAGGTAATTTGTATCATATTTTGGAAAGTCTTTAGTATCACTGAGAAGTTCATAATAAATCTGTTAAGTAATGAGTCACTGAGGATGGTTTTTGGGCAGAAGAGTTACCCAATCAAAGCTGAGCCACGAGGAGATTAATTTGGCAGTGACATGTGGCATATGCTAGAGTGAAGAAAGACTGATGGCAGAGTATTGCAGTAATCCAAGCTGCATGAAAGCCTGATTCGTGTGTTTGATTTTCCATTCTTTTTTCCAGCAAATTCAAATACTTGCATCATCTTTATTATGAACACACATTTTTGTTTATTTGTTTTTTATATTTATTTGTATTATAGCACTTTGGGGGGCACTTTCATAAGAATCACTGATTTTAAATTTTCTAACAACTCTTCAATATAAATGGCAACCCTCTTGGGTCCCCTCCCTCTTCGGTAGCTTTGTACTCTGTCATTCAGTAAACTTTACTATCACTCAATAAACTTTGCTTTGCTGCCCAAAAAAAGGAAAGAAAAATAAAAGAGTAGACCTAAATCTGTTGACTCCCAATTTCAGATTCTTTCTGTTTATATGCTCTTGCATTTTAGAAGCGGCTTTTAAGGCTACCATTAGCAGTCAGGAATTTCATATACTTGGGAATATTCAGGAATGTAATGGACAAGTGTTTTTCTCAGGAAATCGAGAACTATTAATGGTACCATAAAAAACCAAGATGAGGGGCACCTGGGTGGCACAGTTGGTTGAGCAATCAACTCTTGGTTTTGGCTCAGGTCATGCTCTCAGGGTCGTGGGAAAAAAAACCAAGAGGATACTACCTTTTATTTTTTATTTTTTTTAAAGATTTTATTTTTATTTATTTGACAGAGAGAGACACAGCGAGAGAGGGAACACAAGCAGGGGGAGTGGGAGAGGGAGAAGCAGGCTTCCCGCGAGCAGGGAGCCCGATGCGGGGCTCGATCCCAGGACCCTGGGATCGTGACCTGAGCTGAAGGCAGACGCTTAACGACTGAGCCACCCAGGTGCCCCGAGGATACTACCTTTTAGACACATACAGTTTAGTAGGAAGAAAATTGGAAGAATTAGAGTTTGCAACTACAGTTGGGGATTGGGAATTGGGAGGTGGAAAACTGAGATGAGGATCTCTGAAAGCTTTATTCACTACTTTCAGAGATCCTCAGGTGGCTGACATGATGGGGTTATAACATTTCCCTAGGAAACTTCAATCCACATTTATCAAAAGCACTAGTGTATTGTGTTACCTTGTCCCTAAATTACTTCATTGGAATACTCAATTACTTTAAATATTTAATTATCTAAGATGGAAGGAAATATAAGAAATTGGTAACATTTGTTGCATTTGGGAAAAGAGATTGGTGTCAGAGAAACTAGAATAGAATTTGTACCTTTTAAGTTTTATACCATCAGAACATTGTGTTGGAAAATAAATTAAAATTAAATTCTTTTCTCATGTCCTTTATGTGGATAGAATGTGTTTAAAATACTTAACTGTGTGTGAATGTCACATAAATGGCCTTTATTTTCAGCTCATTGTCCATATATTTTGCTATTCTTGCAAAAAAATGCATGTCTATAGTTGAGAATTAGTGATTTGAAATTAAGAAAAAGGAATGCTGCTAGACTCTTAGTCTGAAATCCTTTAATTGCAAAACTACTTTTCTCTTTTCTCCTTTAGGTTGGGTGTTGAAAACAAAAACATATTTTAGTAGAAATTCCCCTGTATTATTGCTTGGAAAATGTTACCATTTTAAATATGAAGGTAAGTGCTAAATTTGTAACCCATTTAAAAATCTTTGTAGAAATTCATTGTGTAACTGTTTTCATTGGTTTATTTCCAGATTAATCTACTTTTGGCATATTTCTTTTTGTTTTTTACTTACACTTTTTTATTGTAAAATACACATAACATAAAATTTGCCATCTTAATAATTTTTTTTTTTAAAGATTTTATTTATTTATTTGAGAGAGAGAGAATGAGAGACAGAGAGCATGAGAGGGAGGAGGGCCAGAGGGAGAAGCAGACTCCCTGCCGAGCAGGGAGCCTGATGCGGGACTCGATCCTGTGACTCCAGGATCATGACCTGAGCCGAAGGCAGTCGCTTAACCAACTGAGCCACCCAGGCGCCCATCGCCATACTACTTTTTATGCCTGTGTTTTGGCATATTTCTTTTAAGAACCTGTATTTTATGTAACACAAAATATATTGCCATATGGTTTGGGTTTCTAGTAAACTCCTTGAGGATGAGAATCATGACCTCTTTTGTCATATCCCTCCTAGTTTTGGACTTATAATAGTATGAATGCTAAGTAAATATTATTTGAATTGATATCTTAATATTCTCTATCAAGTTCTCTGATAACTTTAAAGTATATGCTAATAATTAAAAGCATCACCTTAGTTAACCTAATAATGGTAGAGTTTCCAATTCTTTTTTTTTTTTAATTTTATTATGTTATGTTAGTCACCACACAATACATCATTGGTTTTTGATGTGGTTATCCACGATCCATTAGATTTTCCAATTCTTAATGATGCTCCAATTTCTGAAATTAATTGACTTTATTTGATGTTTTTAAGTTTCCACATTTACTCATCCTCTTAATAATTATCATATGTTTTCTTTTAATAATTATTATGTATTTTCTTTTAATAACTTATATCACTTAATGAGTGCCTTCTATGTGTCAGGCATCATGCTAAGCTCTTTGTGAAATGTCTTTAATTCTTACAACAAGCCTACAAAGTTGATTCAAATATCCTTACCTTATGAGTATGGAAACAGGAGATTAGAGAAGTTAAGTAATTTGTCCAAAGTCACACAGGCAGAGCTGAAATTTAAACCAAGACTACGTCTCACTTTACGACTGGTGTTTTTTCTACTATATGTCTTTGCTTGATTTTGTGTGTATGAGTGTGAGTATGAGTGTGAATGTGTATGTATGTGTGTAAGAGAGAGGAGAGAATGTATGTGAGAGTATGTCATTATCAAGGCTTTTATTTTTGGTTGACCTATTTTGGCATATCATTTATCAGCAATTTTCTAAAACCTTTTAAATGTCTTGTAATAATAACAGCTAACATTTATTATTTATTATGTGCTAGGCAGCATTTAATTTACATGTTTAACTGATTAAATCCTCACAGCATTCTTGAAGGATGAATAGCAAGGTGATGGACAAAGAAGGGATGCATTTTAGGTAAATAGAATGGCACAAGATATTAGAGAGTATATTTCAGAAACAGAGATGTCCAGTGTAGGTATGGTGGGAGAGAATTCTGAAAAGAATCAAATTATGGAGGGGCTTCTTGAATGCAATACTAAAAAGTTAAGTCATTTGTTTATAGGTAGAGGAGAATATGGGCTTTGGGGTCAGACATAAGTGCTTTGAATTTTGGCTCTTTACTAATTAGTTGTTACTTTAGGCAAATTATTTATTCTTCCTAAGTATTAATGATAACTGTTTCATAAGGGTTTAGTGATGTGCCTGGTACATATGAGCATCTTAAATAGTATTATTAGTCATGATATAGGAAATTGGAGAAAATATGTGTTAATTGACTACATTATCAGGTAAGGCTTCTGGTCAACAATAAGCTATAAGTAGTTTAAGTGTTCGGGTACTCAAAAGTTACACATGGACTATAGGGTTGGGGTTGGAGCGCCTAACCCCACATTGTTCAAGGATCAACTGTATTTTGCTTTGGTTTAGGAGTGGTGATAAAGGGAAGGAGAAAGGTGTGGGGATCTGGAGGGAGAAAGGAGAGGAGCTAGAAAGGTGGTAAGAGGCTGCGTGTTTAATGAGACATTCCCTTGTTGACATCCCCTGATCTTAAGTAAAGTCAGGTAAGCTTATGAAATGCTTGATCTAAGAGGAGTTCTTTTGGAAAGGGGATAAATTTGACATGTGGAATGAAGAAGACAACTCATATTGTAGTGCCTGGACCCAGGGAAGACCATTAAAGCTTAAGCTATGGAGACTTAGCAGAAATCTTAGGGGCTAGCTTTGGACTCCTACATGTCACAGAATTTTTGGCATAAGCAAGGTTTTCTAAGTTTTCAGAGAGATAGAGTGGGGTGCCCAAGTTGGCTTCTTAATTGCAATGATTGTTATTATCTTAGATTTTTGAGCAACAAGAATGCCAAATTTCAGTGTAATCAGTAATCATATATTGAGAATGTACTGGTTAGGACATTGATCTTGCTCAGAAGGAGCACATAATAACCATAACTAAATACATGCTTTGGAAGAATAACTGATAGAAGAATGATTGGAAGTCAGTTAATAGGCAAGATACAATGACTCTGATATAGGGTAGTGGAAATGGAAAGGAGGGGATGGATTTGACATATTTTAAAATAGTATCAACAGCATTTAACAAATGACTGGATTTAGTAACATGAGAGGAGATAAAGAAGACTTAGAAACTACTATCTTGGATGATAGGTAGTATTAGTAACCAAATGTGCTATACTAAAGGAAGCATGGGTTTGAGGGTACATTTAGTGTTTGAAGTAGACTATTTAGAAATGAACAGTCTGAATGAAGTAGGCTGTTTAGAACTGATCTGTATTTATTTTCAGAGGTGGCCTTTGAGGCCAAAGGGTAAGGTCATATTGATGGAAAGTATAGGTAGAGAACATCCATCTTTAAGGATATCCTGATAAGGAAGAATTAGTGAATGAAATTAAGAAGGAATAGGCAATATATAGGACAAAAACCCACAATGGTATATTATCATAGAGACCAAAGGAAAGAGATTTTCAGGGAGAGTTTCAGGACAAAATGTCTAATGCTCAAAAGAGGCTGAGTAGGAAATAGCCTCAGTAGAGGCTCTAGGGTTTGTTAATGAGAAATTGCTGATGACTTTTGAGAGAGCAGTTTCACTAGAGTAGTAAAGATAGAAAAGTAACAGTAGCTAACCTACATTTACTGAGTGTGGGTCTGTGTTATGCATTGTTTTTTTTTTTAAAGATTTTATTTATTTATTTGAGAGAGAGAGTGAGAGACAGAACGAGCACAAGCGGGGGGAGCGGGAGGGGGAGAAGCAGACTCCCCGCCGAGCAGGGAGCCTGATGCGGGACTCGATCCCGGGACTCCAGGATCATGACCTGAGCTGAAGGCAGTCGCTTAACCAACTGAGCCACCCAGGCGCCCTGCATTGTTTTTGTTTTTTTTTTAAAGATTTTATTTGAGAGAGAGAATGAGATAGAGAGAGAGAGCATGAGACGGGGGAGGGTCAGAGGGAGAAGCAGACTCCCCACTGAGCAGGGAGCCCAATGTGGAACTCGATCCTGGGACTCCAGGATCATGACCTGAGCTAAAGGCAGTTGCTTAACCAACTGAGCCACCCAGGCGCCCGCATTGTTTTGCTTTAAGGAGCTAGGGGGTTATGATATTTGGTAGAGAAGAATTTCTTATTTTTTAAAAAAGATTTTATTTATTTATTTGAGAGAGAGAGAGACTGAGCAAGCATGAGCGGGGGTAGGGGCAGAGGGAGAGAGGCAAACAGACTCCCTGAGCGGGGAGGCTGACACCGGGCTCGATCCCAGGACCCTGAGATCATGACTTGAGCCAAGGTCAGATGCATAACTGACTGAGCCACCCAGGTGCTCCAGAGAAGAACTTCTTATATAAAACATAAAATTACAGCCTATACAGGAAAATATTGATCAATTTGACCAAATACAAATTTAGAATATCTACATGACAGAAGACACTATAAACAAAGTTTCATAGCAAGCCAGAGAGAGAAGATATTTGCACATGCTCTTTGATTCTCTTTTTGTGTGTATAGATATCTGTGTGTGTATCACATGATGATCTTTCTATCTCTCCATCTACTTCTTAAACAAAAGGGTAGTCTCCAAAATAATAATGAACTACAAATAAATATGAAGCACATAAACAATCCAAGAAAAAATGAGCCAAGATAATGAACAGGTGCTTTTTAAGTAGAAATCTGAATGGCCAAATATAGGAAAAGGCTATGTTAGTGATAAAGGGAGTTCAAATTAAAATGAGATATTATTCTTAGTCATCAGATTTGCAAAAATTGAAAGGTTTCATGATACCAAATGTTAGCAAGGATGTGAAGAAATAGGAACTCAAGCACTGCTGATGAGAGGGTAAATTGGTACAACCTCTTCATGAAAAATTTGAGAGTACTTAGAAAAATTGAAAATATACACAACTTAGGACCCAGCAATTTGACCTTTAAGTATTTACCATAGAGAAGTTCTCTGTATGTGTGGAGAACACGTGTACAAGGATGTTTATTGTAGCTTTATTGAAATAAAAAGTTGGAAACAACTCAAGTATTCAGTAGTAGGAGATTTGATGAATAAGGTTATTCATTTATTCCACAAATATTTATTGAGAGTCTTATAATGTGCCAGGCACTGGAGTTAATACTGAAAATATGACAGGCACAGTCCTTACTCTCAAGGACCCTACTGTCCAGCAGATGAGAGACATTAAACAAATAAGTACAAAAGTTATCAATCCTATTATGATATTTGTGATAAGCAGAAGTATAGGCTGCTATAAAACTACAGAAGGAGACCAAATTGGAAAGGTTGCTAACAGATGTATTTCAAAGTAGCTTAAACATTAAGGGGATGTATTAACATACACAAGCAGAAGTCCTATGTAGGGATGGCTCTAGGTTGGTTAATTCAGTGCCTCTCTGACATCAAGGACACGTGTTCTATTCATCTTCTGACTGCTAATCTCAGCATGTTGGCCTTATCTTCACCTACCACTCTTTAAAGTAGCAAGTGTTTATTTCAGCACCAAGCTAGGATATATGACTGATATGACAGAATCCAGTGGAAGAAAGACTTTTTCTTCTTTGTATTATTTCTTTATTACAAATATTGAATTTTTATATGTTAATAATTTTATATTAAAACTTTAAAATTTTGATATTATGAATT
Source organism: Leptonychotes weddellii (assembly GCF_054177405.1). NCBI lineage: Eukaryota > Metazoa > Chordata > Mammalia > Carnivora > Phocidae > Leptonychotes > Leptonychotes weddellii. The sequence continues at coordinate 46,880,927 of NC_138372.1, forward strand.
ATTCACACATAGAGAAGATAAAAACCTTGTGTATATACTTTTGAGAGTAACAAAACTGTACTCAACAAGAAAAATACAATATTGCTTTTATGTATTTAACTTTTAGTTCAAGTATAATTAACACACAGTGTATGTTAGTTTCAGGTATATAATATAATGATTCAACAATTATATCCATTACTCAGTGCTCATCACAATATGTGTATTCTTTTTTTTTTAAGATTTTATTTATTTATCTGACACAGAGAGAGAGACAGCTAGAGAGGAAACACAAGTTGGGGGAGCGGGAGAGGGAGAAGCAGGCTCCTGGCTGAGCAGGACCCTGGGATCATGACCTGAGCCGAAGGCAGACGCTTAACGACTGAGCCACCCAGGTGCCCCTCAATATGTGTATTCTTGATCCCCTTCATCTGTTTCACCCATCCCCCCACCCACCTCCCCTCTGGTAACCACCAGTTTGTTGTCTATAGTTAAATCTGTTTTTTTGTCTCTTTTATCTTTGTTCATTTGTTTTGTTTCTTAAATTCCACATATGAGTGAAATCATATGGTATTTGAGTAATTTTTTTATCTTTGTGTGCTTCTTCTACCCAATTATAGCCCTCCCATGCCAAAAAAACCCCGCTATCGCAATGTTACCAATGATTTTGTATTTCTTGTTTCTGATTTTTTGAAAATGGAATCAAACTATATTTTGCTTCTGTTACTTGCTTATGGCTTTCAAAGTTGTGTTTTTAAGAACTATCCATGTTGTTACAGGTAGTTCTAGTTTATTTTTATTGCTGCATAATATTCCACTGTATGAATTACTACAAATTATTCATTCTATTATTGATGGGCATTTGTTTTTAGTTTTTCACCATTATAAAAATGTATATAGTATTTTCTTGCATCATTTATTGATTTTTAATTCAATTCCACTGTGGTCAGACAAAATACTTTCAATATTAATCAATAATAAAATGAGATCTTATTTATTTGAGAGAGAGAGCGAGAGAGTGTGCGCACAAGCAGAGGGGAGGGAGAGGAAGAGGGAGAAGCAGATTCCCCGCTGAGCTGGGAGCCTGATGTGGGGCTCAATCCCAGGACTCTGAGATCATGACCAGAGCCAAAGGCAGATGCTTAACCAACTGAGCCACCCAGGTGCCCCGATAGAACGAGATCTAAAAAATGTTCAAATTTCTGGAAATTAAGTGATACACCTCTATATAACTCATTTCTTCATGCATGCCATTTTTTAGTAAAAGTTATGATTCAAAAAGTTCCAAATTCTGGGATTTTATTTCCATACATTTGGGCATAACCCTGGCAGGATCTAGAGCAACACAGATCCCTAAAAACAGTAGACATAGTACAAAAACCAACAGCACACATAGTAAGACCACTTGATGTCTTACTTTCATGCCCTTCCTTATGTTCCACAAAGAGATTCCTAGGCAAAAGTCCATCTCTGAGATGGCTTCAGGTCAGAAAAAGCTTTTATCATTTTCTAGCCTCTGTGCTACCCTCTCTACTTTTTAAAAAGTGTTTTTTCCCTTTTTTCTTTTAAAGATTTTAATTATTTGACAGATAGAGACATAGCGAGAGAGGGAACACAAGCAGGGGGAGTGGGAGAGGGAGAAGCAGGCTTCCCGCTGAGCAGTGATCCCGACGCGGGGCTCGATCCCAGGACCCCAGGATCATGACCTGAGCCAAAGGCAGACACTTAATGACTGAGCCACCCAGGTGCCCCTCTCTTTTTTCTATGTACTATTTTCACCCCTAAGGCTAGAGATTGTCTATAGATGCTCCTCAACCCAAAAATTAGGAAAGAGAGAGCCTCATCTCTGTTCAATTTACGTTAAATAATTTTGGCCCCTATGATAGAACTGGTATGCCAGAGATAGCCTCAAATTTAAGTTTTTTCCTTAACAGTCTCTGGGCCCATCATGTCCTGAATCATCTAAGAGAAAACCTAGAAAAATCCTAGCCAGATGGGGGCATGGTGTCTGTGAAAAGATTAAGCTTACTTAGAATGAAATAAAATCCTTAATTGCTTCTCTCACAGATAATCTGTAAAATTAAATTTTGGTATTTCGTCAAGATAATACTAACTGGTAGGACCATTTGGATTTATATACTACAAATATTTTTTGGTAGTGTATTTTATTTATCTATCTATCTATCTAAGCCACCCAGGAACCCTTATATTACAAATATTGACATAACAATGCACAACAGGGTATCTTACACTGGGAAGGAAGAATTGTGTAATATAAAATGAAGAATTTGTAGCTCAGGAAAGGTAGCAAGATGAATTTAAAAGCTTGAAAGATCATGCCAGATTTAGCCTGGTTAAAATAATCTAATTTTTTGCAAATGTGTCCTAATATTAGTAGAAATAAAATAATAGAAGGCAGATTATCAAGTTTAAGAATCTTTTTTTTTTTTTTTAAGATTTTATTTATTTATTTGAGGGAGAGAGAATGAGAGAGAGAAAGCACATGAGAGGGGGCAGGGTCAGAGGGAGAAGCAGACTCCCTGCCGAGCAGGGAGCCCGATGTGGGACTCAATCCCGGGACTCCAGGATCATGACCTGGGCTGAAGGCAGTCGCTTAACCAACTGAGCCACCCAGGCGCCCTCAAGTTTAAGAATCTTATACTTATTGTGGCACCTGGGGGGCTCAGTTGGTTAAGCTCCTGTCTTCGACTCAGGTCATGATCCCGAGGTCCTGGGATTGAGCCCCACATCTGGTTCCCTGCTCAGCGAGGAGTCTGCTTCTCCCTCTCCCTCTGGCCCTCCCCACTGCTCGTGCTCACACGCTCTCTCTTTCAAGTAAGTCAATGAAATCTTTAAAAAAAGAATCTTATACTTATTTATCATTATGAATAAATTCTCTATAGATGACTCAGAGGCTGGTAGGATGAAACTGCTACTTCCTAAGCACTTAAGATTTTTTTCTTTATCACCAGTTTGGAAAAATTTGATTATGATATGCACTGGTGTAGTTTTGTTCATGTTTCTTGTGCTTAGGTTTTGTTGAACTTCTTGGAACTGTTGATTCATAGTTTTCATCAAATTTGAATTTTTTTAAAAAGATTTTATTTATTTGAGAGAGAGAGAGAATGAGCAAGGGAGTGGCAGAGGGAGAAGCAGGAGAAGCAGACTCCCCGTTGAGCAGGGAGCCTGATGTGGGGCTTGATCACACGACCCCAGGATCATGACCGGAGCTGAAAGCAGATGCTTAACTGACTGAGCCACCCAGGCGCCCCTCAAATTTGAAATTTTTTCATTTTGTCTTCAAATATTTTTTCTTTCCTTCCCTTTCTTCTCTCTCCTGGGTCTCCAATTATACGTATATTTTCATGGATGAAATTCTGCCACAGCTCACTGATGGTTGTTTATTTTATATTTTAAAAAAGATTTTATTTATTTTAGAGAGAGAGTGTGAGGGGGGGGAGGGGAAGAGGGAGAAGGAGAGAGAAAACTCAAGCAGACTCAGCGATGAGCACAGAGCCCGACTTGGGACTTGATCCAGTGACCCTGAGATCATGACCTGAGCCGAAATCAGGAGTTGGACCCTTAACTGACTGAGCCACCTAGGTGCTCCTGCTGGTCCTTTATTTTTTAAAAATTATTTTTCCATAAAAAAAAAATAAGAAAAATAAAAAATTATTTTTCCTCTCTGTGTTTTATTTTGGATTGTTCTTAATTGCTGTGTCCTCAAGTTCACCAGTCTTTCAGTCTTTTCCTTAGCAATGTCTAATCTGCCATGAATCCCAGTCATATATTTTTCATCTTGGACATTGTAGTTTATATATCTAGAAGTTCCATTTTTTTTGTCTTCCTTTTCTCTAGTTACCTTTTGGAACATATATAAAATAGTTGTAATAACTTTTTTAATGTCCCTGTTTGCCAATTCTAACATTTGTATTAGTTCTGGTTCAGTTTTTATTGATTGAGTATTCTCCTTTTGGCTTGTGTTTTCCTGTCACTTTGCATGCTTAGTAATCCTTGACTGATTGCCAGACATTGTATTATTTGCCTTGTTGGGTGCTGGATATTTTTGTATTCCTTCCAGTATTGCATTGTGTGCATGTGCCAAACTTTATCTGTTTTACTCTTGGGGGGTATTTGGGTAATTTTCAATTTTTGGCAATTGTTAAGAATGCTGCTGTGAATATTCTAGTACATGTGCTTTGGTGAATGAGCATGTGTATGGATTTTCATTCAGTATGTATACCTGGGAATGTAATTGCTGGATCATAGGGTATTCATATGGTCAGCCTCAGTAGGTACTACCAAATACTTTTATAAAGTAGATGTGCCAATTGGTATTCCTACTAGGTGTTTGTAATAATTCTACTTGCCTTATGTCACCATTACTTGATATTTTTCTTTTTTATTAGAGCTACATTTTGATTTTATGTTTTTTAAGATTTTATTTATTTATTTGACAGAGAGAGACACAGCGAGAGAGGGAACACAAGCAGGGGGAGGGGGAGGGGGAGAAGCAGGCTTCCTGCCAAGCAGGAAGCCCGATGCGGGGCTCGATCCCAGGACCCTGGGATCCTGACCTGAGTCGAAGGCAGACACTCAACGACTGAGCCACCCAGGCGCCCCTACATTTTGATTTTAATTTGCATTTCTCTGATAACCAATGGAATGAGCATATTTTCATAAACATTTTTCCATTTGGATATATCTTCTATTAGATTATCTTTTTCTTATTGATTCATTCCTAAGTTTTCTTTATATTTTCTAGATATGAATCCTTTTTTGAATTTATCTATAGGAAATGTCTTCTTCTAATCTATTATTTTTTCATTCATTTAATGTTATCTTTGGAAGAAAAGTAGTTCTTAATTTTAATATAGTCTGGTTAACTATTTTACCTCCTTAAATAGTTACTACTATTGTGTTCTTTTTAATAAATCCTTGCTTAGTTTAGGACAAGATGTTCTCTCTAGTATTTTGAAGTTGTCATTTCTTTGTTCTCGCTGTTTTTTTTTTTTTTTTTAAGATTTTATTTATTTATTTGACAGAGAGAGACACAGAGAGAGAGGGAACACAAGCAGGGGAAGTGGGAGAGGGAGAAGCAGGCTTCCTGCTGAGCAGGGAGCCTGATGCAGGGCTCGATCCCAGGACCCTGGGACCATGACCTGAGCTGAAGGCAGATACTTAACGACTGAGCCACCCAGGTGCCCCTCTCTGGTTGTTTTTCAGATCATTTCTTTGTCTTTTGTGTGAACTTTATTTTACTCTACTTGGAATTCATATCTTTCTTAAAATCTGAAATATTTTCAACCACTTTTAATTTATATCTATTCCCCATTCTTCCCATTCTTTCCAGCATCTCTGATAAATCTTTGTTAGATTTTTTTTCGTGTCTCTGAAATTCTTTGGTTTTTCACATATTCTATTACTTTGTCTCTCTGTGCTGTATTCTGAGTAACTTTAGCTTTTAAATTATCTCCTAAGTGGTGTATAATTTTCTGTTTAATCTTACACCAAATTTCTTTTTTTTTTTTAAATTTTTTTTTAATTCTTATGTTAATCCCCTACATTATTACATCATTAGTTTTAGATGTAGTGTTCCATGATTCATTGTTTGTGCATAACACCCAGTGCTCCATGCAGAATGTGCCCTCCTCAATACCCACCACCAGGCTAACCCATCCTCCCACCCAATCTTACACCAAATTTCTATTTTAGTTATTATATTTTTCATTTCTAGCAGTTCCATTTGGTTTTCTTTTCTATGTGCCTGGTCAATTTTAATAGTCTGTTTTTTTGTTATTTGTCTAACCTTCAGTACCCTTCTATTTTTTAAACATATGCATACTTACTTTATCCTGTATCTGATAATTACAAGAGCCGTAGTCTTTGAGGGCTCATTTTATAATTTGTTTACTTGTAATTACTTCTCATATTAGCTTGTTTAATTGTGATAGTCAGCCTTGATTGAACCCTCAATGTTAATAGCAGTTCTCTTCTGTTTCCTTTATCAGCTTTCATTTCATTCTTTGTTGTGGTTCTTTGTGACTTCCCATGCTTCGTAAAGCTCTGATCTCACATTTCTCCCTTCATAAAAAACAAAAGCAAAGCAAAAAAAAAATTTCAAAACCCTCTTCCTTTGGTTCCATTTATCTTACATTCACCTGACAACTGTTTATTGCACATCTACTATGAACTGAATGAATTCTGTGCTAAGTGCTGAAGCTTTAGGGGTGCAGAAGAAAACATTCCCTCTCTTCTAGTGTACTTGAAGTTTGGAAGGGAGGCAGATGTAGATAAATATTATAGATATAATTAATTAAGATTGTGAAAAGAAAAGTCAGTCAAAGAATGGGATAGCAGGGGCAGTATTAGTATAGTGGAAAGTCAAGAGGACAATAAAGTTCATTTAGTACTAGCAATTTTCCAATAATATTTAGAGTAAATTTTTTTTTGGTGGGGAGGGGCAGAGGGAGAGAGAGAATCCTAAGCAGGCTCCACACCCAGCCCAGAGCCCGATGCAGGGTCCATCTCCTGACCCCGAGATCATGACGTGAGCCAAAATCAAGAGTCAGAGGCTTAACCAACTGAGCCACCCAGGTCCCTGTAAATTTTATATTTGGAGTAAATTTAGAGTAAACATTTAGAGTAAATTTAGAGTAATTTTAGAGACTAGATCTTAAAAGGATAAAGAATTAATCACTTTGTCAAGGTAGGAGATTAGGAACTATATGTTTGGCAAGACACAGGATGAGGTGCGAGAGTTATGTACTATTGTATCAAATTTCAAGCAAATTTAAATGTCTCTAAAGTAGAAATTTTGGACATATTTGTAGGGCCATGTTCAATTTCTAGGCATTTTTATTTGTAATTAACTTCAAATATTGAGAGAAATTCATCGATAATGGGGGCTCGGCAGTCATTCTTTTTATTGTCATTGAAACTGTATGCCACAAGTTAGCTCCATTAAGCTGAATATTATGAAGTTTAGGTGATTGTAATTTTTTCAGAATGAACTTGAGGAAGGATAGGTGCAGCAAGGATAAAGAATAAAAGCATGATAAAACTGCTTTAACATCCTGCAGAAGGGCATTGGAAATTGAACTCCTTGGAATTGAAAGTTGTAGGCAGATTTATCTATCCACCTGTCCACCCACCCAGACCAAGCAACATTTATTAGGATCTACTTGTTTTAGGCACTGTGCTATATGCTGAGGTTGTAAAGGTGACTAAGATATTTTCTCTAGGAGTAATCAAGCAATGTCCGTTCATTTTGAGAGAGTAATCAAGGAATGTTAGTTCATTTGAGCCCCAGTATTTTGTAAATTATTGGGCAAACAGTGACCACAATTTTCACACAGAAATTGTATTACAGATAATCAATTTGAAAAAGCTTTTTAAAATGATATATGTGGGTGGGAGCAGTTTTTAAAAAAATGTATTCAGCATGAAAGGGTAACTATATATTTAGGAATTTTATATCCTTACTCTTTAGCTTCTTAGTTTTGATTTTATAATTTGAGTATAAATATTCATGACAATAAATACAATGTGCACATTTTATTTGATTTTTAGAACTAGTTTATGTGATTACATTCAGTTTTACATATTGACAAATCATATTTTATTTGCAAACCTCATTTTAGAGAGCACTAATATGTATATCCTGAGCCAAATGAGGCAAAAAGAAAAGGTATTTTTATGTTATCCCCTTATAAAAGAGTTGATTGTATTTGGAATATAGGATATTATTATTAACAGTATTACTGATGAAACCTTTTATTAGCTAGTTCAAGAGTGTACAAAACATTTCAGCATCCATTCTCATTTGATTTTCATAATAGCCTGATTAGGCAGAATAACATTTATCTTCATTTAAATTGAAAAAAAGTGTTAGAAAAACTGTAATATACTTCATATCTTATGGACAGTAATGGGAACATAATACCATTATTGATGTTTCTTTGCATATATTTAGACTATAGTTTATATTTTTATTTTGTAGATGAAAATAAACTGTTACCTGCAAGATCAGGATGTACAATAGAAGATCATGTAATTGCAGGAAACGTAGAAGAATTTCGTAAAGATTTCATTTCAAGAATATGGTTGACCTACAGGGAAGAATTTCCTCAAATAGAAGGCTCAGCTTTAACAACAGACTGTGGTTGGGGCTGTACATTAAGAACTGGCCAGATGCTGTTGGCTCAAGGACTCATACTACACTTCCTTGGTAGAGGTAAACCAAATCTCTGTTTTGGGGGGGATTTTTGTTTTGTTCTTTGTTTTGGGCAGGCAGGGACAGAGAGAGAGGGAGAGAGAGAATCTTTTTTTTTTTATTTTTTTTATTTTTATTTTTTTAAAGATTTTATTTATTTATTTGAGAGAGAGAGAATGAGAGACAGAGAACATGAGAGGGAGGAGGGTCAGAGGGAGAAGCAGACTCCCCGCCGAGCTGGGAGCCCGATGCGGGACTCGATCCCGGGACTCGATCCCGGGACTCCAGGATCATGACCTGAGCCGAAGGCAGTCGCTTAACCAACTGAGCCACCCAGGCGCCCCGGGAGAGAGAGAATCTTAAGCAGGTTCCATGCCCAGCGCAGAGCCTGACGTGGGGCTCAATCTCAGAACCCTGAGATCATGACCTGAGCCAAAATCAAGAGTCAGAGGCTTAACCGACGAGCCACCCAGGGGCAACCTGCTTGTTTTTTTAAATTTGAACTCCAGCTTGCAAACTGTGTAAAATTTCTTATGGTTAGTTTCTTGGCTTCCTGATGTCTTCTAAAAGTTGTAACTAATCTAGCATATTCCATATTTATTGAACTAGGCTAGGTATGACTTACATGTAAGTATAAGTTTTTAGTAGCCTTTGGATTTTTTTTTTTTGTTATTATTTAGTTCTTTTTGATTGAATTATCTGGATTATCTCCAGTTCAGTAAATCTTGAGCAGGTCAATGGCAGTGACTTTGAGCAGATAGCTGATATTTTTATATTATTTAAATCTTAAGAAATTTAAACCGCTTTCTTTATTTTCTCTCTATATATCAATAATGCTTTAAAATGTTTTTATCTTTACAAATATGATTATAATCAGTTAACTTGATTAGGCATATTCTTAATAAGGTTATCATGCTTAGTCTTTTAAGACTTTCAAAAATGTCATTGATACTTCTTACATATATCTATTTTTAAAAAAGAAAAACCTTTCTTACCATTTTTAATAATTTGTACATTTGTAGGAAGATTTTAGTTTAGTATTTTAGGCTATCATATATGGTTATTACTAAGTATTATCATATTTTTAGAGTGTTACATAATTTTCCTGCAATGCATGGCAAATATTTGGTAACCTTTCTATAGGGATTATTGATGAGATTATTTAGAGAGATGGTTATTCAAGAGTGGTATGGATAATACAAAGAAAAAGAATTTTTAAACTTTCTCTGGGATGATTTATTTATAGTCTTGTGCAATCACGGGCAAGAATTGGGATTTTTTTTTTTTCTAAAGATTTTATTTATTTATTTGACAGAGAGAGACACAGTGAGAGCAGGATCACAAGCAGGGGGAGAGTTAGAGGGAGAAACAGGCTTCCCGCAGAGCAGGGAGCCCGATGCGGGGCTCGATCCCAGGACCCTGGGATCATGACCTGAGCCAAAGGCAGACGCTTAACGACTGAGCCACCCAGGCGCCCCAAGAATTGGGATTTGTTTATAGTCCTAACTAGTTCTCTGAATCTATGATTCATTTTGTTAACTTAAAATTACATGTGTGCTTGGAACTGCCTTGTCATAAAAACTGTTAAGTAGTGAATATAGTTGGTTTTGGGGGTATCTTTGATCTTTAATGACTTCTATTTATTAACTTTTCATTTACTAGAGAATTGATATTACTCCCTAAACAATGATTATTTTGAAAGGATTGTTTGAGAAAAGAACAAAGAAAAGAAATGTAAAATTTTCATGGTTAAGACTTCTATTTTAACATATAATCAGAGCAAAATCTACTTTCTGAAGTTATTCTCTCATTAATGTTAGTGAATATGTTTATTGTGCGTTTGGGTAGTCAAGATTGGATGTCTGATAAATAGTACTGGTAAGGGAGTATAGAAGTCCTCATTCCATTTCAGCACTGTCAAAGAAAAGAAAAGAAAGAAAAGCATTTTCCGGAGTTGTTTATTTGTACCTGAGTTTACTATTTTTTTAAAAATTATTTCTCAGTATTATTTTTTAAATTTTATCTCAAAGCTTTATTGAGATATAATTTACATAATATAAATTCACTCATTTAAAGTGAACAATTCAGTGGTTTTGGCATGTTGCCAGGGTTCTGCAACCATCACCATCACCTGATTTTAGGACATTTTCATCATCCCCAAAAGAAACCTCATACCCTTTGGCAGTCACTCCCAATACCCTGCTTGCCATAGGCAACCATTAATCTACTTTCTGTCTCTGTAGATTTGCCTACTTCTGAGTTTACTATTTTAGTTTAGTAACCTGTATGACTTTAAATGCTATCTACTTATCTTAGTAGAATTGTTAAAATCTATTAAAAGATCTGAACACCTTGCTTTGGAACTACTATAGCTTGGACCTGGCCTGATGCTTTGAACATTGAAAATTCAGACTCTGAATCATGGACTTCCAACACTGTAAAAAAATTTACTGCATCATTTGAAGCATCACTTTCAGGAGAAAGAGAACTCAAAACCCCAACAGTTTCTCAGAAGAAAACAATCAGGAGATATTCTGATGATCATGAAATGAGAAATGAAATATATCACAGGAAAATCATCTCTTGGTTTGGTGATTCCCCTTTGGCTCTCTTTGGTTTACATCAACTAATAGAATATGGAAAGAAGTCTGGGAAAAAAGCCGGAGATTGGTATGGACCAGCTGTGGTTGCTCATATTTTAAGGTAAAATTGTATTAAAATCTTTCATCTTACGACAGAGGTCCTTAGGCTCAGAGATACTGATTTTTGCAGTGCATATATGTAATTGGAACTTTTAAAGTCTTACTGTTTGAGAATATTCATAAGGAAGCATTCATTTGCTAAAAACAAGACATTGTAACTCTAGTTACATTTAATATATCTGTGACAAATTTTTCCTTTTTTGTTCATTGGGATAGATATCCAGGGTCTCTTTCTAACCAGATTTTCATTAGACTACCTTATTGGAATGTTCTAAAAACTAACAACTCTTTCAACCTTGTAACATGCATAACATTATAGTTTTTTTTTTTTTTTTTAATAGTGTAACCTGGGGGCTGTAATGTACTGATAGTGTAATGAAATGTCAAGAGCTAAAATTGATGTTTTCAGCATTTCTTTGCACACATCAAATTCTTGTGAATTGTAAATGTATGGGACTATTAATATTATAATTATATCATAGTAAAAGTAAAGGGTCTGTGACATTCAGAGTAGTTAGAAAAAAGTCGAAAGTCAAATCTCACTGTACCTCAGCCTTTTATGTGCCATTTGGATACTGCTTAATTTAAAAAAAAGTTTATCTTATTTGTTGTGTGTCCCATTGTTGTAAATGGAATCATTAATATGTCACCCAAATATAGTATGTTATAGTAAGTTTACTCCATTTAAAATAATATATAAATTAGAAATTATTATAAATTTTTTTGCGTATTAGCTGGCTTTTATATTTTATAGGCCAGATGCTTACAAATGGAAATGTATTTGTCTAATGTTATTAAATGGATTGTTAATAATAATATCAAGTCCTGCTTGGTATGATATTTATAAAAGCATAATTATAAAAGCTTAGTTTCTACTCTTCAAGGTATTATGTTCTATACCCCAGGGATCAGAACACTTTTTCTGTAAAAGGCCTCATGGTAAATATTTTAGGCTTTACAGGCTATAAAGAGCTCTGTTGACCATTTTTCTTTTCTTTTTTTGTTTTACAACCCTTCAAAACTGTAAAAGCCATTCTTAGCTTGCAGGTTGTACAAAAATAGGCCACAGGTTGTATTTGGCCTATGGGCCATAGTTTGCCAATCCCTCTTCTAAATTAACACATACAAACATAAATAATAAGTCATGTGAAATTAAAAAATTATAAAGATACAGTTAAATAAAAATATTTCTACTTCTCTAATTTGTGTAATTTCTTTTTACAGATACTGTGACTTTTTTCAAATCATTTGCACCATTGAGAACATTCTATTCATTCAGAAATATTTTTCAACTTGCAGTTTTACTTATAGAATTCTATGACTCAAAATTAGGAAATTCATTTGTTCAGGTTACATAGGTTTTTGAGTGAAGGGGGAAAAAAGTCATGCATTTATTTATTTATTTATTTTAAACATTTATTTATTTATTTGAGAGAGAGTGAGCGGGAGGAGGGGAGAGGCAGAGGGAGAGAGAGAGAGAAAAAATCTCCAGCAGACTCCCCGCTGAGCATGCAGCACATCTGGGGCTTGATCTCATGACCCTGAGATCATGACCTGAGCCGAAATTGAGTCCAAGGCTTTACCAGCTGAGCCACCCAGCCACCCTGTAACTTACAGTTTAATGTTCTTTGAGTAATTTATTTTTTAAAAAGATTTTATTTATTTATTTGACAGAGAGAGAGAGCAAGCACAAGCAGGGGGAGCGGCAGGCAGAGGGGGAGGGAGAAGCAGGTTTCCCGTGGAGCAGGGAGCCTGATGCAGGGCTCGATCCCAGGACCCTGGGATCATGACCTGAGCCACCCAGGCACCCCTTTTTTGAGTAATTTAGTGTAATACTCTACTTAGAAAGGATTGACCAGATTTTGATACCATTCAGATAATAGTTTTGAAAGCAGACACTATAGGTTAAATAAGTAAAAAAAAAAAAAAAAAGATGGCTTTCTTTCCCCTTAAATCTTTTATTTATTTATTTATTTTATTTATTTTTTTTTTTAAAGATTTTATTTATTTATTTGACAGAGAAAGACACAGCGAGAGAGGGAACACAAATGGGGAGTGGGAGAGGGAGAAGCAGACTCCCTGCCGAGCAGGGAGCCCGATGCGGGACTCGATCCCGGGACTCCAGGATCATGACCTGAGCCGAAGGCAGATGCTTAACGACTGAGTCACCCAGGCGCCCCTCCCCTTAAATCTTTAATTATTAACTGGAAATGTTAGGCTTTTAAAGGATGATACATGTTGTTTTTTTAGAAAAGCAGTTGAAGAAGCAAGACACCCTGATTTACAAGGAATAACTATTTATGTTGCACAAGACTGTACAGGTGAGGAATGTATATAATTCTAATTTTTATCTGATTATTTGGTTATACTTTTTTACTTAGATTTAATTGGCAATGACATATTAGTTTCAGGTGTACCTTATAATGACTTAATATTTGTATATATTGTGAAATGATCACCACAGTAAGTCTGATTAACATCTGTCACCATACATAGTAACAAAAATCTTTTTTTTTAAACTTTTTTTTTTTTTTTAAAGATTTTATTTATTTGACAGAGAGAGTCACAGTGAGAGAGGGAACACAAGCAGAGGGGGTGGGAGAGGGAGAAGCAGGCTCTCCGTGGAGCACGGAGCCTGATGCGGGGCTCGATCCCAGGATCCTGGGATCATGACCTGAGCTTAACGACTGAGCCACCCAGGCGCCCCACAAAAATCTTTTTTTTGTGATAAAAACTTTTAAGATCTACTCTCGTAGCAATTTTTAAAAATATATTTTATTTGAGAGAGAGAGAGCACAAATGGGAGGGGCAGAGGGAGAAGGAGAGGGACAAGGACAAGTAGACTCTACACTGAGCAGGGTGCCAGATATGGGGCTTGATCCCAGGACCCCAGGATCACCACCTGAAACCTGAGACCGAAGGCAGATGCCCAACCGGTTGAGCCACCCACGTGCCCCCTTAGCAACTATCAAATATAACAACATAATATTATGAACTGTAGTCCCATGCTGTATGTTACATTCTCATGACTTATTTATTTTGTAGCTGGAAGTTTGTATCTTTTTTTTTTTTTTAAAGATTTTATTTATTTATTTGACAGAGAGAGAGAGCGAGAGCAGGAACACAAGCAGGGGGAGTGGGAGAGGGAGAAGCAGGCTTCCCGCCAAGCAGGGAGCCCGATGTGGGGACTCGATCCCAGGACCCTGGGATCATGACCTGAGCCGAAGGCAGACGCTTAACGACTGAGCCACCCAGGCGCCCCCTCTTATCAATAATTTAATCTTGCTAAAAATCCAGTGGTCACTTCTCAGAGAGTCCTCACATCACACAATCTACTAGCAGCATTTGACACAGTTGACCACTTTTTCCTCCTTGTAATGTTTTGTTTACTTGATTTCTAGAATGCTACTTTTCAGGTTTTCCTTCTACAGTGTACACTCCTTCACAGTGTTCTTTGCTGATTTTCCTTATCTCACTGATCTCTAAAATTGCACTCGGCCTTTAGACCTCTTCTCTTGTACACAGATTTGAATTCACCTGGTCTCATGGCTTTACAGGACCATCTATATGCTGTCAACTCCCAAATTTATAGGACCTCTCACCAAATCCAGGCTTTTATATCCATAACTGCCTACTCATCCTCCCCGCTTGCATGTTTTTTTTTTTTTTTAAGATTTTTATTTATTTATTTGAGAGAGAATGAGAGACAGCATGAGAGGGAAGAGGGTCAGAGGAAGAAGCAGACTCCCCGCCGAGCAGGGAGCCTGATGTGGGACTCGATCCCAGGACTCCAGGACCATGACCTGAGCCGAAGGCAGTCACTTAACCAACTGAGCCACCCAGGCGCCCCCCGCTTGCATGTTTAATAGATATCTGACACTTACCATGTCTAAAACTGAATTCCCGATTCTCCTACTCTTTCCCCTCCTATAGTTGTCTATAGTATGTCTTTGTAAATGGTATGTCTCTTACTCTGTTTACTTATACCAAAGCCATTCAAATCACCTATGACTCCCTTTTTTTCTTCTCCCATCTTGCATTTAACATATTAAGGAGTTCTTTAACTTACTGATCACTTTTAACCAGCTCCACATGACCATCCCATGATTGTTCCCTATCTTCACAATTACTGCCCTTGTTCAAGCTACTATCATCTCTTGTTAGATTACTGCGGCTACTTTCTTTTCTTTTTTTTTTTTTAAGATTTATTTATTTGAGAGAGAGAGAGAGAGCATGTGAGCGTGGTGAGGAGGGGGAGGGACAGAGGCAGAGGCAGAGAGAGACTCTCAAGCAAACTTCCCACTGAGTGTGGAACCCGATGCAGGGCTTAATCTCAGGACCCTATAGATCATGACCTGAGCTGAAATCCAGAGTTGGATGCTTAACTGACTGAGCCACCCAGGCGCCCTATTTTCTAATTGTTCTCAGTGCTTCAGCCCTTGCCCCTACAGTCTGTTCTCAACACAGGAACCACACTAGTAAAGTGTAAGTCAGATTAGGACATTCCTTTTCTTAAAAACTCTTTCATAGCATGCTGTCTCACTCAAAGTAAGAACTGCAGTCTTTAAAATGGCCTTTAAGAGTTCATGCAATCTGGGGCACCTGGGTGGCTCAGACGGGTAAGCATCTGCCTGCGGCTCAGGTCGTGATCCCAGGGTCCTGGGATTGAGCCCCACATTGGGCTCCCTGCTCAGCGGGAAGTCTGCTTGTCTCTCTCCCTCTGCCCCTCACCCTCACTCGTGCTCTCTCTCTCTCTCTTGCTCTGCTCTCTCTCAAATAAATAAATAGATAAAATCTTTTTTTTTAAATTTTATTATTATTATTATTTTTTTAAGATTTTATTTATTTATTTGAGAGAGAGAGAGAGCACAAGAGGGGGGAGCAGGAGAGGGAGAAGCAGACTCCCTGCTAAGCAGGGAGCCCGATGCGGGACTCGATCCCGGGACTCCAGGATCATGACCTGAGCCGAAGGCAGTTGCTTAACCAACTGAGCCACCCAGGCGCCCAATAGATAAAATCTTAAAAAAAAAAAAAAAGTTCACAGAATCTGTCTTCATTCTCCCCCAGTGTTTCACTTTATCTCCTAACCTTATTTTGTATTATTTTACCCCTTGCCAACTTCCCTCCATAAACACAGGCGTCTTGTTCCTGGAGTATGCTGGCTATGATTCTGCCTTAAGGCATTTGCATTGACTGATCTTTATACCTGGAATGCTCTTCCCCCAAGTTTTGGCATTTTTTGGTTTCTTCCTTTGTCTTGACTTAAATGTTATGTTTTTCCTAAGGCCCTCCTTACCACCTTATTTTAACCCCCCATGCCCACCCTCCCCACGCCTACATTTCCTAGCCATCTTTCTCCCTTTTTCTTCAAAGCACTCATCACCATCTGACATCTTTTTTTAAGATTTTATTTATTTGAGTGAGAGAGAGCACACACAAGTGGGAGGGAGTGGCAGAGGAAGAGGGAGAAGCAGACTCACTGACGTGGGGCTTGATCCCAGGACCCTGGGATCGTGACCTGAGCCGAAGGCAGATGCTTAACGACTGAGCCACCCAGGCGCCCCAACCATCTGACATATTTTATATTTTACTAATTTACTGTCTATTTCCTTATATTAGAGTATATGATCTATGAGGACAGGGTTTTCCTCTATTTTGCTCACTGGTAAAACCCTTAATGCTATATAGTAGCTACTCAATAAGTATCTGCTGGATGTATAAATGAGGTAGACATTTTTTAACTCATTGAGACCTTGATAGTGATATCAGAGATTAGATGACTGGCCATTGGGGAGGAGGGATTAGAGTAAAAATATTTCTGAAAATCATTTTTATAAAATTTAATACATATTTATTGTATTTTTCTCAGTTTACAGTTCTGATGTAATTGATAAACAGTGCACTTCCATGGCCTCTGATAATATAGATGACAAAGCTGTTATTATTCTAATCCCTGTTAGACTTGGTGGGGAAAGAACCAACACCGACTACTTAGATTTTGTAAAGGTATGAAATAACATTTTTTTTAAGGCAATGCTAGCTAATATGAAAAATACAGAAGGTTTGCAGTCTTTTTTCTATGAAATTGGTAGTGATGATTTTATAAAGCTTGATATTAGAAATTTTAAATTTCAGATTGTAAGATCAAATATGATTTGAAGGATATGATGTTCTATGATCAAGTAAAAAGCCTTGTAAACTTCTTATAGCTAATCAAGGAGACAGATGCAGCAATAATCATAATCTATAATATGTCTACAGTACCCATTATCCCTATTTGTGATTGTTTGAAAGTATGTACCTTTATTTATAAAACCCACATTAAACTATTTTGAGATAATTATTGAAACAAACTGAGTTTGCTGTTATTGCTGTTTTATCTCTTAACTTGAGTCCTGTGCTACCATAAGGTCAATAAATAGAATGGCTATTTATTTATATAGACAGAAATGATGAAGACAGTATGGGGGAAGATTCCATTTTGGTTTTCTTTATATTAACCAGTTAAAAATCTGTTCTATTTGAGAACACATAATTCTTTTTTCCAGATGAACCTGCCTAATTATATTATCTTGTTCTGGGCACCAAGACGTTCAGTTGTCACACAACTTTAACTTAAAAGAATTTTTTAAAATTTCAGTATAGTTGACACACAATGTTACATTAGTTTCAGGTGCACAACACAGTGACTCAACTCTGTATGTTATGCTGTGCTCACCACAAGGGTACCATACAATGCTCTTACAGTGTCCTTGACTATATTCCCTATGCTGTCTTTTATGACTGTGACTTTTTCATTCCACAACTGGAAGCCTGTATCTCCCATTCTTCTTTACTCATTTTGCCCATCTCCCCCACCTCCCTTCTCTCTGTATTTATAGATCTGATTCTGCTTTTTGCACAAAACTTTAACTTTTGAAATACTTAGTTTTGGTTAAGATTATAGCATTTATATTATTTTCATAGTTTTAATAAAGTTTCTCATCTTTTCAGGGCCAGAGATGGACTTGCTCTTTGAATGGAGTGTTATGGCATATAGTAATCCTGAAATTTGTCTTTTATGTTTCAGTAACAGTTTGTTCCCCGTGTGAAGCCTCATGGTCCATGTGTATATGGGTGGAACGTATATCCTCACTATAGACTCCGCTGTTTCTAAAAATCTAGAGCAGTTATTTTCAATACATGAGATACGGAAGTTTTCTAGCTGGTATATTGGCTTTTCGTAATAGTTACTAAAATTCTGCAGGCATACATGTTACTAATAATACCAATACTATACGATACCGATAACATATGAATCCCCTAGGTAGAAGTGGGATTTTGATTTCTAACATGTGGGCTCTGTAGTAAAGTTAATGGTAGAATGTGGGAAGTTATGAACCATTTCATCTAGCAAATTCATTGAGGGTTTTGGGACTTCTGGCATGTTGCCACGTCTCAGTAGGTTGTAGTCAAGTCTGAACTAGATTCCCTCTGCCTTTTCTATAACGGTGAAAAGACTAGAAACTGAGACAATCTTGGAACTGACTCCTTTAGCCAAACCCCCATTTCTAGTGGAATGGGCTGCAGATGGCTTCAAGGCATGTTTCATCTAGCTGAGGGCTTTGCTAATTGGTGGTATTAATATTTTTTATCAGATGGTAGGACTGCCTCATGCTCTTGAATGATTTATTAGAGCCTGAAGTGTAGTAAACAAACCATAGTTAGCTTTTAAAGTGATCTTCAGTACCCAACATATAGGAGTTGCTCAACAAATACTTGTTAACGCTCATATTTGTGTAATACTTTTAATGCAGATATATTTCATTTTGCCTTCACAACAGCTAGGAACTGTCTTATCTTTATAAAACAGAAAAGACAGATGTTAAGTCATAAGTTTAAGTTCAGATAGCAAACTGGTAACTGACCAGAATTTTTGTAATTTTCATATTTTTCCCTAAAATATGGACGTTTATTTTTAAAAATATTTTATTTATTTATTTATTTAGCATGAGTGGGGAAGAGGGGCAGAGGGAGAGAGAATCTTAATCAGACTCCCTACTGAGCACAGAGCCCGACGCGGACTTACGACCCTTAGATCACAACCTAAGCCAAAACCAAGAGTTGGATGCTCAACCAACTGAGCCACCCAGGTGCTCCTAAAATATGGACTTTTAAAAATGTAATACTCTTTGAGCTTCTACCAGTTTAATTTATACATTTTATACATTTAAATTTTTCCAATTATCGGCAAAAAATGGCAGAAATGGCTGAGTGAAGTAGATTATATGCTATGTGTTATGTTTGCTTAGGGGTTGGTTGGGTCAAAAGCCAAAATGATAACTTGTAAAGAGGCATTCACTTGGAACTGAAAAAATAGAGTGTCTGGTGGTCCTAAAAGAAGAATAATCTTCTTCCTCTTTCAATTCTTCTTCCTCCTCTATTCTCCTTTCTCTTTCTTCACCTCTATCTCCACCACCATTCCACGCTTCCTACTCCATCTCCCTCTCCCTCTCTCCCTCCACTTCCTCCTCCTTCTTTGTCAGCAGTTGTATTTTTTCCTGCCAAACCATTGCGCTTGTACTCTCTAAAACTCACCACTCAGTTCTATTTTTGACATTTATTAATCAAGGTAATTCCAATCTTTCAGAGATGGTACCATCCCCTGCTACTTTCTGTGAGGAGAAAGAAACTTGGTGTGGTGCTTTATCAGCTCTTAGCTCAGGAAGTTTATTTATTTATTTATATTTTAAAAGACCTGGAGTGGGGAAAATCTAATGTGTTCTCCTTCTCCAGCAAGACAAATTAGGACTTTTCTTTTTGACTGATTACTTCAGTCTTATTTATTGCTTCATGGGTATAGCTCAATAAATTCTCACCACTAGATAACTGTGAAGAAGCTTTTTTAGGAACTGAAGAGTGTTTCAGGTTTCCAAAGATACAGTCTCTTATATGTAATGGCATTCTAGTTCCTAATCTGCTTCTAAGTGTTTATTGCTAAATCTGCTCTAGTCTGTTGCAAAGGAAATATAGATGTCAGGAACCAAAGTCTTTATTCCATTACTTGGAGTCATTCTTTTTTGCTGAGGAGAGTCATTGATGATTCTTGCTATATATATTTTTTCTTTTCTTGGCTATGAGGGACTAAGAACTTTCACTTCCTCATGGTTCTTTCTGTCAGAAACATTGTGTGTCAGCTGATCAGACTGCCTCAAGTTGAAGTAAGGCACTCTCTAATTAAGGATTTTTATTTGAGGGGAAAAGAACAGAACAACAGACTATTAATGGAATAATAATAAAAATAGAATAATAACATTTTATTATTTTCTGTATAATTTCAGCTTAATTTGTTAGCTCTAAAATTTTAACCTATGCCTTCTTTGTTTTATTTAACTTTTTTAGTTGCAGTTCTCCTTTCCAAAAAACCTCTATGGTATTTTCACATGACTGAAAATATACAAAGGTGTTATTTTCTCTAAAGGGTTATTTATAACAGGGAGGATCTGGAGACAAATACTCATGATGGAGATTTTAAAGCATGTTGTGCTATTTTCATAAAATCGAATATTTTACAGCCATTAGGTATTATACTAGTGATCTATATTTATTGGTAGAAAAAGATGTTTACAACATAATGAGTGACTCAAGTTAAAACAGCATATGTAGTGTGAAGCCACATACGTAAGATCGTATTCATAAGTCTCTATGTGATCTCTATGTAACATAGATCAAGTTCAAGAAGGTGTTCCCCAAATATTAATAATGATGAGCTCTGTGTGTTGGGGTTTTGGGAAATTGTTAGCTTTTTAAAAAAAAATTAGTTTATTTAAGTAATCTCAACACCCAATATGGGACTTGAATTTATGACCCTGAGATCAAGAGTTGCATGCTCTTTTGACTGAGCCAGCCAGGCACCCAGGAAATTTTTACTCCTTTTTTTAAGTAGGCTCCATGCCAAGTATGGAGCCCAAAGTGGGGCTTGAATTCAGGACCTTGCAATCAAAACCTGAGCTGTAATCAAGAGTTGGACGCCTAACATACTGAGCCATCCAGGCCCCCCCAATTTTTACTTTTTAATATATACTCTGTGGGTGTTTTTATTTATTTATTTTTATTTTTATTTTTTTAAGATTTTATTTATTTATTTGACAGAGAGAGATACAGCGAGAGAGAGAACACAAGCAGGGGGAGTGGGAGAGGGAGAAGCAGGCTTCCCGCGGAGCAGGGAGCCCGATGCGGGGCTCGATCCCAGGACCCTGGGATCATGACCTGAGCCGAAGGCAGTCGCTTAACCGACTGAGCCACCCAGGTGCCCCTATGGGTGTTTTTAAAATAACAACCAGTTATTACTATTTTTTAAAGATTTATTTATTTATTTATGTATTTATTTATTTATTTATTTATTTATTTTAGAGAGAGAGAGAGTGTGGCAGGGACGGGCAGAGGGAGAGGGAGAGAGAATCTCAAGCCGACTCCATGCTGAGTGTGAAGCCCTATGTGGAGCCCCATTTCACAACCCTGAGATCACGACCTCAGTGGAAACCAAGAGTCAGGCGTTCAACTGACTGCACCACCGAGGCGCCCCAACCACATATTATTTTTAAGACAATAATTAAAAAAAAAAATTCCATGGTTTGACTACTTGTTAAAGGGGAAAAAGTATTAGTTCATATACTTTATATTTTTATTAATTTATTTTAAAGATTTATTTATTTTGAAAGAGAGAGAAAGCAGTGAGAGGGGCAGAGGGAGAGGGAAAGAGAGAATCTAGAGCATACTGACTGCTGAGTGTGGAGTCCAATGCGGGGTTCCATCTCACAACCCTGAGATCACGACCTGAGCCAAAACTAAGAGTTGGATGCTTAACCGGCTGAGCCACCCAGGCACCCCATGTACTCCTTATTTTTATATGTTCTAGATTTCAAAACATTCTGTCATTTAAGAGAAGGAAAGTTTAACTATTATTTAATACTTCTGGGGTTTTATCATTATTAGTGTTTTCTAACTTTATAACATATGCTATATATATATATATATATGCATAATATAAGCTAAACTATTGACAAGAGTTTACATGATTCCACTGGACATGTTTTTTAAAAGGTATAGAATTATTGGGGCACCTGGGTGGCTCAGTCGGTTAAGTGTAGGGCTCTTGGTTTCAGCTCAGGTCATGATCTCGGGGTTGTGAGATCAAGTCCCACGTCTGGCGCCATGCTCAGCTTGGAGTCTGCTCCAGATTCTCTCTCTCCCTATCCCTACCCCCTTTGCTCCCCTCTAAAATAAATAAATAAATAATACAATACAAAAAGACAATCTTTAAAGATTTTATTTATTTATTTATTTATTTGACAGAGAGAGACATAGAGAGAGAGGGAACGCAAGCAGGGGGAGAGGGAGAGGGAGAAGCAGGCCTCCCACTGAGCAGGGAGCCCGATGTAGGGCTCGATCCCAGGACCCTGGGATCATGGCCTGAGCTGAAGGCAGACTCTTAACGACTGAGCCACCCAGGCGCCCCCAAAAAGACAATCTTTAAAAAAAGGTTTAGAATTATTTGCCTGCTTAAATAGAATTCTGCTTAGAATAGATGCTGAGGGGCACACTAAATAATTTATTGAGGTATCCCTGATATTTTATGATGAGTAAATTAAGTTGACTTTAAGTGCAATAACAATTATTAATTGCCTTGGATTAAATTGTTTTCATTCGTCTTTATGTTTATTCCAATAAATATATGAAATCGCATAAAAATGTGTCAAGT
Organism: Leptonychotes weddellii; assembly: GCF_054177405.1. NCBI lineage: Eukaryota > Metazoa > Chordata > Mammalia > Carnivora > Phocidae > Leptonychotes > Leptonychotes weddellii. The sequence goes on from NC_138372.1 coordinate 46,903,563, forward strand.
GAATGCTGTTGATTAGAAAATGGTTTGTAGCTTAGGATTCTAAGACTCAAGATTCAGTGAAAACAGTAATAAGGTCTAAGGACTATTTCTAGTATTTCAGAAAGCCTGATGAAAATACTATGTTATGATAAGGCTGCACCAGCTAACCGAAAGGCCAAGTGTTTTGGCTCTGGCAGGAGTTTTATTGCTTTTATATGGTGACCTTATTTATTTCTGTATCTGGCACACAGTAATTGTTAATGTTGTTGAGTGACATGCTGATCAGAATAGATGATTTAGTCATGTTAATATTGAGTTATTTAAAGAAAATGGAAAATAGTGTGGTAGATAAAAGGATTTTGAAATATTCGGGCGTATGTAATAACAGTAAAACTGGCGGTGAAAAATTTGGGAACTACTATACATACTACTACTGCTAATACAAATTTGGTTGTTTTGAATAATTACCATTTGCCTCTTGACTCTAACTCTGACTTAATTTCTTTTGGTAGGGTATTTTAAGCCTTGAATATTGTGTGGGTATTATTGGTGGCAAACCTAAACAGTCATACTACTTTGCTGGATTTCAAGGTCAGTGATTTAGTAAAATATATTTCTTTATTGTTTTCTTTTATAAGTCAGAAAGTTAATTTGGGATCATTTGGAAACAGGATGATTAACAGAGCAAAATGAGTACCTTATAAATTCATCAGTCCTACCATAGCCACTCATTTGTCATTTGGTCCACAACATAATTGGATTCTGTAAAATATATGTTTAATTTCTGTTATTGCATAAACAGGCATAATTTATTGGTTTCACTAAACTTCAGAAGACATTGCTGCCACATTCTGGCAGTTATTATTTACATATTTACTTTTTACCAGTTTTAGTGGTGCTAGTTGATGATAAAATGACAAGCAATATGTTCTTCCTGTCAGGATAAAGTAGTGCAATACATTTTTCATATGTAAACTGTAGAATATAATTGTGTGTTTGTGAAAGTAATTTTATCACCAAAAATTAAATGACAGTCTCATCACTTTATAAAAATTCTGCTTATACAAGCATATTTGATTATGCAAAAGTTAATCTGTCCTGTGCAAACCTATGTTTCAGTCAATGAATATCAGTCTGGCAAGCTGTTACTCCCAGGTTTTTTTTCAGCTATTCTACATAGAAATTGGATTGTAAGCAGTGTAATAATAAGGTGTTTTTTGAATTACTTGTCTTCTGTTTTGTCCTTGTAGATGACAGTTTGATTTACATGGATCCTCATTACTGCCAATCTTTTGTAGATGTCAGCATAAAGGATTTCCCTCTTGAGGTACTATGGATAAAGAGCTGGTACTGTTTTCTTACCATATGAAGCAAACTCTAAGTATGTAGAGATGTGCTAGACAGCTATGCTTTTATGGTATTACAAGTTAATAATATTTTACTGATTTATAAAACCATACTCCACACAGTGGTCAAAGGTTAAATAATTTGTTGCTGAATTTTAATTTATGACACACTTTCTTCTTCATTTATCTTTGTCTCTAACTGGTTAGATATCCTAGCCCTACCAAAATAAATGACCAAGCCTCCAAGTTATTTTGTAGATAAACAGCTAAATATTACTGAAGAATTTAAAATGTTAGGCATGTTTAATAAAAAGAAAAAGGGGGGGAAGAAAAAGATGATGGAGTTGGGTTAGAATGACAAAGTGACTTGAGACTACCTGCTAAATTATTTTATTTTATTTTTTTAAAGATTTTTAAAATTTATTCATTTGAGACACAGAGATACAGAGAGAGAGAGAGCATGAGCAGTGGGAGAGGCAGAGGGAGAGGGAGAAGCAGACTCCCGGCTGAGCCAGGAGCCCGATGTGGGGCTCGATCCCAGGACCCTGGGATCACGACCCCAGCCGAAGGCAGACGCTCAACCATCTGAGCCACCCAGGCGCCCCCCTGCTAAATTATTTTAAGTATAATAGTTGAGTCTTAGCCCCTAGTTAAGTTTTTCAAGAGCTAAGTTGGGTTTCTAGTATTTGTTTTAGCTCTGATTTTTATTTTTAAGATTTTTATTTGAGAGAGAGAGAGAGAGCACAAGCAGGGAGGAGAGGGAGAAGCAGGTTCCCTGCAAGCAGGGAGCCCAATGTGGGGCTTGATCCCAGGACCCTGAGATCATGACCCGAGCTAAAGGCAGACGCTTAACGAGTGAGCCACCCAGGCGCCCCTATTATTACTTTAAAAAATATTTATTTATTTAGTAATCTCTATGCCCACTGTGGGGTTTGAACTCACAACCCTGAGATCAAGAGTTGTACATTCTTCCGACTGAGCCAGCCAGGCATCCCAGTGACCCAGTATTTTAATTCAGAAAATTTTGAGAGTGCGTAAGTGAGACATGTAATTATTACATGGTTTTGGTTCTTGTTTTCCCAGTTGTTGCTTTTACAGACTTTTAAAATAATCATAATCACTTGAGTGGCATGGATCACTAATTCTCAAGGAAGTATGGTTTAATATTTATCTTGGTAATAGCTTCCTAGCTAATATTAATATCTAGTAGTATTTAAAGGATAGATTATGAAAATAAACTGTAAGATTAAAATCTGGTTCTGAGGGGCACCTGGGTGGCTCAGTTGTTAAGCGTCTGCCTTCGGCTCAGGTCATGATCCCAGGGTCCTGGGATCGAGCCCCACCTTGGGCTCCCTGCTCAGCTGGGAGTCTGCTTCTCCCTCTCCCTCTGTGCTCCACCTTCTTGTGCTCTGTCTCTGTCAAACAAACAAACAAATAAATAAATAAATAAAATCAATCTTAAAAAAAAAATCTGGTTCTGAAAGATACATTATAAAACATCCTAGCATTCTTTGTAAACTATTACCTGAACTAAAAGTACAAGTATCTTAAGGCCAGAGATAAGGTTTGCTTTCTGTTTTCTTCCTTCATAGTTTCTTACATGTAGACCTTAATAAATATTTCTAGTTGACTGATACTGTGGGAGGCGTGACAGAATTTTGCTATGTGAACCACGTTGTAATTTTCTTTCAGCTGTGTGGTGGTCTTGTGGCACTGATTCCTGTGTCTAAGTTACATTTCCACTGTGCCATATTAATTCCTTAAAAAAGTAGATATTTGAAACTCAGATGGAAAATTATTCATAGCATTCTAATATTATCTAAAATAGGCAAATTAAAAGATTATTACTGTTGACTGTTTTAACCAGTAGAGGAGGACTATTCTTCTGATATTTTGAAAGATTCTACAAAGGAACCAGGTGAGTGACTATCCTGGTTATGTCTGCACTAGCAATATTAGAAAGGCTGTAGCTCACTACTGGGAGGCAGGTGCATCAATACAAGCTTGAAGTCGGGTGTTGGTAATGAGAATGGAAAAGAGGAAATGATTTTAAGAGACTTTGCAAAGTTTGGTGAAGTTATGTAACTCCTGAAATGCACAGAAGCATTTATTTCTTACACAGTAGGACACTGAGAAAGTGGGTTTAGATTTATATTTTTGAGATGCTGGTAGAGTATCTCCACCTATCTGGGTAATTCCTCTGGACAGTTTTTCATTTTTCTTAGTTCAGGGATTTATCTTAGGCTATTTAGTGAATAGTATCATTTATTTTTCTATGAGAGTGTAATATAAAAACTATAGCAAGTTGCTTTTCTACAGAAATAAAATTTTACTTTTTGCTTTTGATCATATTTTAAGCTTAAAATGCTCCAACTGGAGGTATTTTAACTACCCTATATTATTAGCCATCCTTGGCTTGTTATATAGGTTCTGTGTATTTATGCTATTGAAAATTTGCAATTGATTGACATAATTATATGAGCATTCTAAAACCACACTTATACCTCAATGATTAAAATTATTTTTTAAAGATTCAATTATTTGGGGGGGAGGGGGAGAGGGAGAGAGGAAGAATCCCAAGCAGACTCCATACTGATCATGGAGACTGACATGGGGCTCGATCTCATGACCCTGAGATCATGAGCTGAGCTGAAATCAAGAGTTGGATGCTTAACCAACTGAACCACCCAGGCACCCAAAATTATTTTTGAAAGAAACTTTTTTTGATCAATACTTGTTTTTGGTCAATAGATGGAGAAATTAAAATCTTAGCTCTTTTATTCAATTCCATGTAAGAAATCACTTAGTGAGTGCTTTGAGTCCAATAGAATTATGAAAATTTAAGAAAGTATGATATCTGAATATTTGAGATTAAAGAGAAGATTTAGCAGATTACATCTTTTGTTGTTCTTATGGTAGTGAATTCCTACATATTTAGAGTTGAACTTTTAAAATTTTGAAACCAAATCAGACCAAGTATTCTTTTTTATTTTTTTAAAAGATTTTATTATTTATTTGAGAGAGAGACACACAGTGGGCACAAGTGGGGGGAGGGGCAGAGGATGAGGGAGAAATGTGTGTATTTAATAAGATTTCTCAAACCAGAGACTATTGCTTCATGTTATTTATGATACACTTTCAGAATGACCGGTTTTAACTCTTATAAATAACAAATTGTGTTCTATTATGTTTTTGCATTTTTTTTATTGTTATGTTAGTCACCATACAGTACATCATTAGTTTTTGATGTAGTGTTCCGTGATTCATTGTTTGTGTATAACACCCAGTGCTCCATTCAGTATGTGCCCTCCTTAATACCCATCACTGGGCTAACCCATCCCCCCATCCCCCAAATTCTATTCTATTATTAAGACAATATTTGATTTACTAAATACTAATATTCTACTAATAATGCAAGAAAAGTCTTATTAATAGACATGTTAGTCTGTTGTGATTCCTGGGCCCCCAGTTTCAAGTTTCAGATTTTAGGATGTCCACACAGTGGTGATTATTTTAATCTGCCCTAGTAAAATCAAAGAATAGTGACATTAAAGCTTAAGAATGATGTGATGTGATAAGATAGATGAGTGAATTCATCAGTGAAAGATGTACGCTTTATGAATTACACATGTGAACTGCAGTTAGTAGGAGGTGCTTTATAGTAAGGGTATTCTCTAACTATCTTAGGAAGCTCCATCTAAATCACCAAAATAGCATAGCTACACCTAAAAGTATTTGTTTCAGTATTATTTGTATGTTTAGGTAATAGGATCCACTATTCCAAAAAAATAAGCCTGTCTAGACAGTACTTGGTATTTAGTAGGCACCTAGTAACTATTTGTTGAGGCAGTGAATAAATAATGTATTGAAAAGTGAAATAAATGGGAATTAACTCACCTTGACTAATTTTTTCACAAACATATTTCATTGTCACAGAAGTGTATCTAGTAAATACTCCCTAAAATGTGTTTATAGAGGGTGCTACTCTTACCAATCTTCAGAATTTTAAAAATTAAAAAAGCAATTGTAAGTACATAGCTCAAAGCATTAGCACAAAGTAAATATAGCTGTGTAACACCCTTTGGGAAAATATTTTAAAGTCTAACTTGTTCTGCAATAAACAGAAATGATTCTGAATTATCAATTAATGTTGGCTTGACTTCAGAATCTTCTTGGGTGAGTGAAAAAATATAATTTTTAGTTTTATTTTTTATTTATTTATTTTTTTAAAGATTTTATTTATTTGAGACAGAGAGAAAGAGAGAGAGAGCACATGAGAGGGGGGAGGGTCAGAGGCAGAAGCAGGCTCCCCGCCGAGCAGGGAGCCCGATGCGGGACTCGATCCAGGGACTCCAGGATCATGACCTGAGCCGAAGGCAGTCGCTCAACCAACTGAGCCACCCAGGCGCCCTAATTTTTAGTTTTAAAGTATAAAATGCCTCTTTGTAATATGAGTCCTAGTACTCATAAAGTTACACCCAATAGTAATTTCAGTTTTCATTTATCAGAGATTTATATCTGTGTTTTTGTGAATAATTTAAGAAGATCTTTATAGATACCAAAACAACCAGGAATAACACTGTAGTGTTTGTCATTACTATCTGTGATCATTGAGGCAATACAGTGAAACAACACTAAGCCTATTTGGTTTAGTCTTACTGGTTTTTACATGAATACATAATTTAGCATAATGTAGGACATCCTTGTAGATGAGTTTAAAAAATACTTTCTTGGACCCTGTAAAAACCTTTGTCCCTTCTTTCTTATCCCCAAGTAGTAAAAACTAAGCATTCCTTATTATTGGCTTTGGAAGGAGTAGGGTGATTATTTTTAGATAGCTTATATGTATGTAGAATAACTTTTTAAAAAAAGATTTATTCATTTGAGAGAGAGAGAGAGAAAGAGAGAGAATACAAGTGGGGAGGAGGGGCAGGGGGAGAGGGGGTAGAAGCTGATCCCCTGCTGAGCCTGACACAGGGCTCCATCCCAGGTCCTGGGTTCATGACCTGAGCCGAAGGTAGACGCTTAACCGACTGAGCCACCCAGGCGCCCCTAGAATAATTTTTTAAATATGACCTAGAGCCTTTTGTGCCTTATACACTAATATACTCTTGTATATTGTTAACAAGTTTGTGTAGCTCTTCTGTGCCTTTTTAGATTTGTTTTCAATAAAACAGATAAATAAAGCAGGTGAAACAGTGTTGAAAAAAGTCCAACTAATACGATACTTGTGTTGACTCCTACTTTGGAGACTCGAGTTTAGTTAGGTTGGATCTCACTATATAAAGTAAGTATTGGCTAAGCATTTTATAGAAGTCATAGTTTTGAAAACACATTTGTTTGGCTATATTTACTGCAATGATAGTGGATTTGAATCTAATATATGATTGAACTATCTACAAGGGAAAAAAGCAGCTTGAATATATGCATTTTGCATATCCTCTTGTGATAACATGGGACACTAATTGGATCACCAGGATGGATATAGGGGGAGAGAAAAGAGTGATTTTGACTGATTTACCATGAACATAAATATGAAAGCCTATGAAAGCCTATGTATTTTAATAGATAGTTTCAAGTTAAAATCCCTTAGTTTTAGGTATTAAATGTAGGGAAATTTTAATTTTATGGGTTCAAATTCAGCCTAGATCATTTTTCTTTTCTTTTCTTTTTTTTTTTTTTTTTGAGAGAAAGAACACATGTGCACAAGCAAGTGGGGGAGAGGCAGAGGGAGAGGGATGGGGAGGGAGAATCTTAAGCAGGCTCCATCCCCAGCGTAACTCAGATGGGGGTTCCATCTCACAACCCTGGGATCATTACTTGAGCCAAAATCAAGAGTCGGATGCTTAACCGACTGAGCCACCCAGGTGCCCCCAGATCATTTCTTAATTGAGCTTATTCTTTAATTAAAAAATACAGAATATACAACAAAGAATTTCTCACACCTGTCTACCATCTGCCCAGTTTTCTCTCTGTCCCCTAAACTTGTTAATTTTGGTATATCCTTACAGTTCATTTATATAAACATAAACAAATATGAATATATATATATATATCTTTATGGCCCTCCTTTTTTACATGTAAACATTTTTTTATACACAGAAAAACAGACTTTGGTAGCCTCAGTGATTTTTAAGGACAAGATATCTGAGCATTCAAGCAGTTAAAAAAAAATCTTTTAGGCAAAGCACCAGAATGTGGTGGTGAAGGAAAAAAGACTGGAATGATTAGCTTTATATTCTTCCCTTTTCTTTTGTATTTTCTAAAGATCCCAGACTCTACCAGTTATCTATATCCCATTAGCAAGAGCAGAGAGGCTAGCGCAGCTTTCCCAGCCAATTTATATCTGTGGCACTGTGACCACGTGAGAAAAGTGAACTAAAAGGGACAGGACTGGTAAGGAGGAGAGCAAGGACCATAAGAGAACAGTTTTGAACTGTGTCCCATATGGGAATAAACAAGAATTTAAAGTAAAGCATAGAAGAGGGGGTTGGGAGAATATGCAATTATGTACTGATTGTGTCAACCGCTAAAACTCTGAAGTTGACCTCTTTTCATATCATAATGGAACATTTACATAAATCTGTGTATTTGTTTATAAAGTCTTGGTATCCTTATTAAAGGATTTTTAAACATTAAAAAAAAAATCTCAAAAAAGGGGCGCCTGGGAGGCTCAGTCGGTTAAATGTCTGCCTTCGGCTCAGGTCATGATCTCAGGGTCCTGGGATCGAGCTCCCTGCTCAACGGGGAATCTGCTTCTCCCTCTGCCCTCCCCCCAACCCTGCTTGTGTTTGCTCTCTCTCTCTCTCTCAAATAAATAAAATCTTTAAAAAAAAATCTCAAAAAACCCCACCAAAACCCCAGGCTTAATTGAATTTTCATAGAAATAACTAACTTGATTCTAAACCTTGTACTAGCTTATGTATGTCTTTTCCCGTGGCACATTTTCCCTCCCTTCTGCAAGTGTTCGAAATGGACACCACTTTGACACACGTGTTTTCTTTTACAGAATGGCACTAATGCCACAGAAGGTGGAGATGTGAATCGAATGTAAACAATGTTGGCTGTCATGTTTTACAGCTTTGGAGAGTGGAAAGGACCATTTACATAGGACAGACTAAAACACTGTTTGAAAGCATATTTATGAGAAAAGCTAGATGGCAAATTTTAAATTAAGTAATATCTTGTATATATTCAAGTCCATCAAATAAAACTAAATTAATCCTAAAGAACTTTTAAAATTGCAGACATTCCACTGTCCTTCTCCCAAAAAGATGTCATTTCGAAAAATGGATCCTAGCTGTACAATAGGATTTTACTGTCGAAATGTTCAGGACTTCAAACGAGCTTCTGAAGAAATCACTAAGGTAATTTTATTTAAAATATTATAATATTTGTAAATGACCTAAATTTTATTAGAGATAACCTATCAGAGGACAAAAATCTGTAAATTATTCTTTTGTAAATTTTCCCCTTGAATGTTAATATTATTAGGAATATTGTGAACCAGAAAATAAAACTATTTGGGGACTCCTAGCCTTTGAGACTAATGAAATCAACTAGTCACCAGCTGAAAGTATCCATTGCTCCACTAGGTGGCACTGTTGAAATAAAAATCCCTTTGCAAACTAGCCTTGTGCAAGCAATTAGGTTATACTTTATTTGAAGAGGATTTTAAAAGGGCAATACCTTAGGGGGTAGAAAAAAATTAATGAAGTATTTGATCAAGCCAAATTGTGCATTATTTCTTGTTAGTACAAGTGCTTCTTTGATTTTTTTTTAAAGAGAAATGGTATTTTTGGATTTCTCAGAACTGCTTTATAAAATGAGCTGTGTTGTTACCTTCCAATAAGCTTGTCTAATCTGATCTGTTCTACTTATAGGATCTTTGAAATAGGTTTATTTAACTCCCTCTCATTACCTTTAAACTTCTGCATTTTTTGGTCCTTGAGTACTGCTAAAACATTTATAGAACCTTAAGGTCTGTCTGTATTTAATACTTTAGAAAATAAAAAGGATTACTTATTTAGGAAGTAAGCATAACTGGATGGCTGTCTTTATTAGTATCAATAATTATAGGCTATCATTTTATGGTAAGTAAAACCAATACTAGACTCATTTTTTGGAATTTTTAACTTGAGCTCAGGTGTAATAGTACTCATTACTGCTTTAATTTCCAGTTAGTTTTCTTCTGGAAAATGGACCTGATGGGTTGAAATTTGATTTTTACAATGTAAGAATAGAATGAAAAAGTTAAATAAAAAAGTTTCATATAAGCTTAGTTTACTTGACCTGCCCTGCAAAAGAGGAAATTTAACAGGAAGATGACAGAAAAATGAATGAGAGGAGAAAATGAGATATATGAGAACCTTTCCTTATTCTACATTTCTCATAGTTGTCGTCTTTTCATTCTCCTTTTTAACCCAGAGGGCCAAGTGAACGGAACAAAATGTGTCTTCTCCGTTTCCCCCCTCTTTTAATTACTTGAAGTTATTATATACATTTGTTTAATTTTTCTTTGGCAACTCTGTCTTTATAAAGTATCATGTCAAATATGTGCTAAAATACACAAATCCAGCTGATATTATAATATAGAGTGATGTTGATGACCATTTCCCATTTGAAGCCCTGTTGCTGTTTATGCTAGTTTATTTTCTCTCTAGGTGAAAATAAGTGTGTTTAAAACAGTAAAGTAGTCTATTCCTGGAATAGAAACAAATCAAATTATTACCAAATTGAAGAAACAAGATGAACAAATGAGTTGCATGTTGATGTTTTCTGATTAAAACTTACAGGTTTTGTGGGTTATATATATATATGTATATATATATATAATATATTGCCTATATATTTATAAGTGTATGTATTTATATATATTATGGTTTTTACATGGTAAAAATACTTAGAAATTATTGCTCATGATGCATCAGAGTAATATGCAATATTTAAACAAAGGGAAACCATATTGAAATATCATTTGGAAGTACTGAGAATTTTGCCAGAGTCAATTAACTTTATTTAATAATAGTGTTGTTCTTAAGTTAATAGCTTTTCATAGCAGTATCAAAAACTCTCTTTGTTGATTAATAACTTGATCATTTACTTTTGCTTGGAAGGTTGTAAGTTAAATAGTTTTCCTTTTCATTTTAAAAACTGAACTTGGCAGTTTTATGTTAAACTTACTTTTTTCTCTTTAAAAATTAAAACAATTTAAATTATTTGTTTCAATACAGGATATAATTTCAGTTGTCTCATTTTGAAAATAAAGCTAGGTAGCCTAGATTCTCATGTTTAATTTGTAATGCTATATGGATGAGTATTCTAATGCCTTATACTATATGATTTTTAAAATATTAATAAAAATTGTGAAATTAATTTAGTGTTTAGCAGAGCTCAGCCCAGCAAGTATCTGAGTAACTACCATGTTGAAAGTATAAAATGACCAAGCCATAATCCCTACTTTTGAACAGTTATAAGGCTTCTGCCCTCAAGTAGCATTTATAGGCCAGGAGAGGGAATAAGACAAGTACATATACATTACATTGAATATGATAAGCACCCATACAGAAATAGAAAAAAAATTGACAGAAGAAGGAAGGATGCTGAAATGAGAGCAATGTCACATCCAAGTCAAAGTTCTTTATTGTGATGGTGATATTTAAAATTTTTTTTTTAATTATTTATTTATTCATGAAAGTCAGAGAGAGAGAGAGAGGCAGAGGCAGAGGGAGAGAAGCAGGCTCCCTGCCTAGCAGGGAGCCCGATGCGGGACTCGATCCCAGGACCCTGGGATCATGACCTGAGCCGAAGGCAGACGCTTAACCGTCTGAGCCACCCAGGCGCCCCTGTGATGGTGATATTTAATTTGGTCCTTAAAGTGTAGGCTTAAGGAGAAGGAAGGTTACTTCAAGCAGAGGAAGTAACAAGAGGAAAGGTATTGGAAAAGGAAAATGTAGAGCTTGTCTAGAGAATGGCGATTAGTCCAATTTGTTAGGTGCCAAGGGTACATGTAGAGTAGGATTTCTGTCTTCTGACTGCCTAAATTAGGATCCTCTATGACTTGGGAGTCTGCAGTTCTGACAAGCCTCCCAAGTAGTCTTGTACAACAAATTTGAGAACTACTGGTGGAAGATTGCAACCCAAAGTGTGATACTTGATGTTTTTAGGTAGCACCAGCATACATATTTTAATCTATATGTATTTATTTATATTCATATTAGAAAAATATAACTGGCCTATTAAACATGTGATTTCCTGTTAGTGATTTGTACAAGGCTATTTAAGTTAAAAACTATGGAAAGAAAAATAATCATTAATCGTAACAGAGATGGCGTACATAAAAAAATAATGAAGGAAGCATGTATGTGTCCAAGGCTTGGGAAACACTGCTGTAGGAAACAGCAAAGGATGAGGCTAGAAAAGGAAGTTGGATAATATTGTGGAGAATCTTGAATGCCAAGCTGAAGAGGTCTGTAATTTAGCAATATGTTGATTTTATTAAATTATTTTTTAATTTCAAGCATACAGAAATATAGAGAATAACATAATAAATACCCATGTGCTACCATTGAGCATAAGGAAAAAAAATACGTATATAATTGAAGCATCTTAACCTTTCCCAATCTTATTCTTTTCCTTCCTTCCCAGTGGTAACTATTATCCTAAGTTAGTATATAAAACTCATATTTTATATTATATCCATAAACAACATATATTACTTTGCATGTTATTAAATTTATCATAAATGGTATGTTTATATGAAAATGTATATATCCTGCAATTTGCTTTTTCATTTAATAGTGACTTAGAAATTAGATCTATACGTATTGGTCTAGCTTATTCATAACTGAATAGTAGTACATTTTGCAATATACTACGTTTTATTTAAACTGTCTTTTGTTGATGGTCATCTAGCTTGTTTTTCAATTACAAATAATGTTTTTAAGAATATTCTTGTTTATATCTCTTCATTTACGTGTACTACATTAACTGGGATTATTACAGTAGATACCCTAGATACACACTAGAGTGGAATTGCTGGGTCACAGGGTATGCATATTTTTAGATTTGCTGGATATTGTTAAATGCTCTCCAAAGTGATCATACCAAGCAGTATATGAAAATTTCCAATGATTCACATTCTTATTAACACTTGATATTGTAAGACTTTTATACTTTTAACCAATCTCATGGATATAAATCTCATGGATATAAATATATATAACTACATAGTATCTCTTTGTAGTTTTAATTTATATTTCTCTGATTAATAGTGAAATTGAGCATCTTATCAAAGTTTATTGGTCCTTTGGTTCCCCTTTTGTGAGTTTATTTATTTCCTTTCTCTAATTCTCTGTAAGGTTATTTGAGTTGAAGGAAATCAAATCAAATTTATAATTCTGGATACTACCACTTGTTGGCTCAATGTGTTGTAAACATATTCTCCCAGGCTACTATTTTCACTTGTTAATGGTGTCTTTAATTTTAGTCAAATTCGTAAATCTTTTTCTTTATGAGCTTTGAATTTTTTTTTTTTTTTAAAGATTTTATTTATTTATTTGACAGAGAGAGACACATTGAGAGAAGAGCACAGGCAGGGGGAGTGGAGGGGGGAGAGGCAGGCTTCCCGCTGAGCGGGGAGCCCGATGTGGGGCTCGATCCCAGGACCCTGGGACCATGACCTGAGCCGAAGGCAGACGCTTAACGACTGAGCCACCCAGGCGCCCCATGGGCTTTGAATTTTTTATCAAAGAAATCTGTAATAACCAAAGTCACAAACAAATTTCCTACATTTCTTCCAAAAGTTTTATGTTTCACATTTAGAACTTGTATATGTCTTAAGATCTGCATCTTTTTGGGGGAAACATGGATAACTGGTTGTTCTAGTGTTATTTATTAAAAAGCCTAACCTTTCTTCATTGATTTGTAATGCCTTCTTCAAAGACTTGGATGAGGACAGAGCTGTGGGATGGGAGAGGAAGGAACTGTTTTGAGAGTTAGTGAAAGTAGAATCTATAAGACCAAGCAGTTTCTGGGACTTGAGGGCAAGTGAAAGGGAGAGCCCCAAAACAGTCTGCTGTACATCTATCTGAGTGTCTAGGAGAAAAAAATTAATAGTTCATTAATATGACAGTTCAGGTAATCAACAAGATTTGAGTGCTCTCACCCCTACCATTCTGCCAAAGCTCCTCTCAGGGTCACTAATGCCCCCCACATTGCTGAGTCCATTGGTCATATCTTAGTCTTCATCCCACCTATCCTAACCTTAATATTTGCCATAGCTGAACACCCACTACACCTTCATACATCTTCTTCATTTGGCTTCTACAACCACTCTCTTGGTTTTTCCCATTCTTCACTAGTTTTTCCTTCTCAATTCTCCTTTGTCTGCTCTTCTCCCCAGTCTCTTAATGTTGGAGCACCCCATGGCTTAGTCTTCAGTTCTCACATCTTTTTTATCTTGGTGATTTCATCTAGTCCTATAGCTTTAAATATCAATTATAAGTCAACTAAAACCAAGATCATGTCTTTAACTCAAACCTCTTTTTCCAATTATAGATTATGTATCTCCAAATGCCATTCAGCATCCTTTGTATGTCTGATGCACATTTCCAAAATCAAATTCTGATCTTCCTTTTCAAGCCTGTTTCTGCTCATAATTTTCCTCATCTCATTTAAGGGCAAATTTATCTGCTAAGGCCAAAAGCTTGGAGTTATCCTTACCTCCTTTCTCTCTCTCATATCCTATAACCAATTAGATGTTCAATATATATCTAGAATCAGACCACTTTTCATACCTCTACTGATACTATTATGGTCTGCAATGGCCTAATTTGGTTCTAAACCCCCATCCCCCAAACCTATTCTTGATTTAGCAGCCTCGCTGATCTTCCTTTCCTCAGAAACCTGCATTGACTTTTCAGTTCACTTATAAATTAAAAAAACTCTTACCATATCCTCCAAGGCCCCAGATGATGTGTATCTCCATGCCCCATTCCCTCACCTCAAACCCTCATCTTCTTACTCTACCCTCTTTCACTCTGCTTGAGTCATGTTGGCCTCCTTGCAGATGTCTAACCTAATGGCGATGGACTGGAATGCTTTTTTCCTCAGATATCTGTGGGACGGATTCTCTTGCTTCCTTTAATTAAGTCTTGACTCAGATGTCTCCTCAGTGATGCATAATCTGAGCACCTTATTTAAAGATGCAGTGTTCCCCACCATTCCCTCTTACCTTGTCATTTTATTTTTTTCTTAGCACTTACTACTTTCTAATACACTATATAATTTACTTATCTATTATATTTATTATCTGTCTTCCCCAGTGGAATATAAACTTCACAAGGGCAGGAATGTTTTGCCTGTTTTAGGTCATTGATGTATCCCAAAGCATCTAAAACAGTGCCTGGCCCATAGTAAGTACTCACTATGTTGAATGATGACTGTCTGGAGCTGGGTATGCACTGGTGAACAAGAAAGTTATGACTCCTAGCTTCATGAACATATGTCTAAGTGGACAAGATGAAAGTTAAATCCACAAGTGGATAACAAAAATTTAAAATTCCATAAGGGGCGCCTGGGTAGCTCAGTTGGTTAGGCGACTGCCTTCGGCTCAGGTCATGATCCTGGAGTCCCAGGATCGAGTCCCGCATCGGGCTCCCTGCTCGGCAGGGAGTCTGCTTCTCCCTCTGACCCTCCTCCCTCTCATGCTCTCTGTCTCTCATTCTCTCTCTCTCTCAAATAAAATAAATAAAATCTTAAAAAATAAAATAAAATAAATTAAAATTCCATAAAAATATAGTGTTATGGACAAGAAAAATAGGAAACATATAATTTAATTTGGGGAGTACAAATTTTATAAGATTTATCCGTTGCATTTTCCTTAAGGTCCAGATAAAAGTCTGGGAATCATCCTGGATCCCTTGCTCTATCTCACAACCCATGCCCAAAATTCATCAGCAAAGTCTATCATCTCTCCTTTAGAATATATTTAGAATTTGGTGACTTCTCACCATTACCATTATTACCCTGGTACACCATTATATCTTCCTTGGGATTATTGTAGTAGCTTCTTAACTGATCTCCCTTGTTCTGTCTATAGGATATCTTCTAAGTATAGCAGCCTGAGTGATCTTGTTAAAATGTTAACTAACATCATGTTACTTTTTAATTCAAAACTCTACAGTAATTTTTTAACTCAGAGTAAAAGCCCACTACTCTTCCAGTTACCTATAAGGCTTTCTATAAATGGAATCTCCCTCTATCCAGCCCCCACCTGACCTTATCCCCTTCCTCTCTCAAGTCCAGCCACACTTAGCTTCCTTGAAAATGCTAGGTGCCCTTCTCTTTCAAGGATTCTGCTTGTTTTCCTGTGCCTGAAATTCTCTTCCTGCAGATATTCTCATGATTCTCTCCTTCACTTTTTTCAGGTCTTTACTCACCTGTCACCTTCTTAGTCTTTTCCTGGTCACCCTTTATGTATTCGTTATTTCATTCTTTCCTTGTGTTAGTTTTCTCCTTAGCATATTCATTTAAGTACACACACACACACACACACATTCTGTTATATCATATATAAACACATTACGTATATTTAATTTATTTACCAGTTTTCTACTCTACTGGAATGTAATTTCAATAAGGGGTATTTGTTGGTTTTGTATATTATTGTTTCCCCAGTGCCTAGAACTGCCTGTCACATTGGAGGAATCCATAAATATTTGTTGAATGAAGGAATGAAAGAGATTTTGTAATAAGTTTGTCTTATAAATTAGCAAGGAGCTCAGTAATTGAATTATAGCAAATCTAGTATGTTTTCACCTATTTCTTCTGTTGTATTTTCTTCTTTTTTAATGGCTGTATTATTTCGTCTCCCCAAGGAAATTAATTATAGTAATTTTGAAATTTTCTTCTGCTTTTTTTGCTGTTTCTGTTTCCTTCTGGATCCTTTTTTGTTTTTGCTTTCATCTTCCAGTTCTCCCTTGGATGCTTTCCCTCAAATAACTGGTGATCTTCTGTGTCTGTTTATACTTAAGAATGAGGCACTAAAGAGGTGAGTAGAAGTTCTGTGTGTTTGAGCATGGCTTTTTAGCTGGTGATTTTCAATATTAGGATGATCAGGTGATGAGTATGCCTTTTCATTGGGTGACCTCCAAGTGTTAGTAAGTGATAATCTTTTCTCTGGAGTTGTCCCATTTTTTTTCATAGAGGAGTTCTGCCATCTCCCTGTGAAATGTAAGTTGCTTGCTGGTGCTTTAGGACCAAGAAGTGAAGGATGCTGAGGGGCCCTCCAGTTTAATATTTTTAGAGTCTCACTTAAATCTTTAGCTTTTGTAGTCATCACTGTGCCTGGTGTACTAAAGGCCGTATCTTTATTCAGTTTTTCCAAAGAATACATCTTTATTTTTCTGTCTGTAGGATGTCTAGTGTGGAGCAAAGAAGGGTATTGGTTGTGAGGAGGGACCTGGGAATTGAGTCTGTATGTTAGGCTTTCAATGAGTTTCCTTGTTTTCAGTTTTGTGTCTCACCTCTGTTTTTGTGCTTTTATATACTCTTCGTCTCCAAGTTCTGCAGGGTGAACTTGCTCACTTTTCATAAGTATCCTGCCAACACATCTCTTTCCCAATCCCTGAACTTAGATTATATCTCCTCTGCTCTGCTGTCTTGGAAAAAGGCCTGATGTAGGTTATTGTTATCTTATCTCACATCCTCTATTCCTCCTTTTTTTTCACTTGTTCTCAGCCTAAAGATAATTGTAAGATAAAATACTATTTTTTAATGATAAACTTAACTGCCTAATAGTACTGATGTTTGAGACCAGAAAATCTCAAATAAAAATGTGAGTATTAGGAAATTGTTTGATTATGGATGTCCACACAGGAAAAAATATTTAAAAGTAGCCAGCTGTCCTCTAGCTATAGAACAAAATTTATATTACAGCCATTGAATCCTAGTATCTAAGAGATCTTAGAGGTTACTCAATCCAAAGCTAACATTTGTGGAGTCCTTACCATATGTTTGATATTGTGCTACACACTTGATATACATTATTTCATTTAATCTACACAAACCTTCTGAGGTAGGTACTGCTATCCCCTTGTACACATGTGGAATCTTGTACTTACAGAGGTTCAGTAACCTTCATAAAGGTCACAACTAATAAATGATAGTGCTGAGATTCAAAACTCAGACAGTTTAACTTTGAGAGTATGTGCTCGTAAGCACTATTCTCTACAGTCTCCTATTTATCCATCAATCCACATGGTCCAGACAGTTGACTATCTAGTCTTCAGTTCAGGTAGTGGTGAGCTAAGTATTTTCCTTGGAAGTCTTCAATTTTTGGACAGACCCTTATTGTTAAAAAAGCATTTCTTATATGGAGTTGGAATCATTCTCTATGTAACTTTTACTCCTTCATCGCACAAAGCAGGAGAATAAGTTTACTTCTTCTAGAACAAACATTCCCATTTTCTCCAATGGTATGCAATTTCTCATACCCATTGCTATTTTGGTAAATGTCTTTTTGTAAACACCTTAGTGTGTCAGGTTTACGTTCATGATTATATTTCCCCTCCTAGTTCTATATTCTCCAAGTGAAATCTGAGGGATATTTTTCTTTCATAGGTCTTCTTTACTTCTGGGATTTAATGATAAGAACTCTGATTCCTTTAAAGTCTTCAGGGACTTATTGTTTAGTTGGGAAGACATGAAATGGATATTAAAGTAAAATGACTGTAAAAATATATTTAGTAAATACTAACATTGTGATAGTAATGGCAGCAATAATAGCCAACATATTAGAGGCCAGGAAATCTTCTGAGTACTTTACATATATTAATTGATTTAATCCTCACCACTTTGTGGTGTAGATGCTATCAATACTGACATTTTACAGCCTAAGGCAAATGAGTCAGTCTAGTTAAGTAACTTGCCCAGGGTCATATAGTTTGTAGGTATTAGCCAGGTTCGGAGCAGAGACTAAGTTCCATAGTCCATGTTTGTAATCCTTATGCTACACTAGACGATCTGTATGACTTTGGAGAAAGCTATAAGCACTTCAGAACGAGGTACTTGGCAGTGGGCTGGAGCTTTGAGGACTGACTGAGTTTGTATGATCAGAAAGGAAGTATGAAGGGCAGCTAGATGATAGGAACATCATGAGCAGAAACATTACAGTAGAATGTTATGGACTGTTTATGGTTGAATGTTACGAAGTAGAATGTTTAATGTGGCTAACAAGGGCCTGGATGATCTGGCTCTTGTGTACCAACCGTTCTTCCTTTTTTCTTCTACCCTTGAGCCACACTAGCCTTTTTTCTGTTCTTTGAACATGCTGAGTGTACTGGCATCCTAGGCCTTCGTACTAGCTGATTTTCCTACCTGGAGTGCTCTTCTCCTAGAACTCTAATGTGTGGTTGCTTATTGTCATTTGGGTCTCAGCTTGGCCTTTTCTGACCACAGAACCTACAGCAGCCTTCCCGTCCTTCCTTACCACATTACCCTGTTTTATTTTTATCATGGTTCTCCTCTCTGAATGGTGTGCAAGCACCATTAGTTACCTGTTCTATATCCACCTCTTTTTTGTGGTTATTTTGCTAAGAGAATTCTGCTTTTGTTTGGGGGGACAGTGTACCCAAATATTCATTTTTCTTGGTCTCCTTTGTATTTAAGCACAACTTGGCCAGTGAAAGATAAGTGGATGTGTGCTGGAAGTATCTGGGAAAAATTTTGCTCTTCTGATAAAATGGTAGATTTAGATGTGGTTCTGTCAGTCCCCTTATATCTGTCTGCCCCTGCCTTGAATGTGAACTCAACACCAGGGGTTTCAGTAGTACTTTGTGATCATGAGGGAAAGGCCAAGAGAATTGTAGGAACTGTTTGACATCTATTAACCAAAGCCAGCAATGTCAGACTTTTTGTTATGTGATAACAATTCCTGGTACCTAAAGCCATTGTTGTATTTTAGCTTACTTTTTGTCAGTTGGCACAAAAACCATTCCTAATTAATAAAGATGATGTTATCAATGATAGAAACCTGGAGAAGTCTGGAAGGGAGCTAATTTTTGGAGGCAGAAATGATCATCAGTTTGAGTAGATACTGCAGCATGCCTCTACTTACTGTAGGAAGCGGTATGGTATAGTGGTTGTAACAGAACCAGACTGCTTAAGTTTAAATCCTGGCTCTGTGAGTTACTAGCTGTGTGAACGTGCACAAGTCCCCTAACCCCTCAACAGTAAATTATGTATAATAACAAAGCCTAACAGAGAGATGGCTGAAACTGAGAGTAGATAATATTAAAAGATTTTATTTATTTATTTGAGAGAGAGAGCACACGGCAGTGGGAGCGGCAGGCTCCGCTGAGCAGGGAGCCCGATGCGGGGCTCGATCCCAGGATCCTGGGATCATAAGCTGAGCCGAAGGCAGATGCTTAACAACTGAGCCACCCAGGCGCCCCAGATAATATTTTTGAGAATATAGAATATATAAAGAAGATAAAGGATCAATAATTGATTAATACCTGCATTTTGGGATGTAGGA
Source organism: Leptonychotes weddellii (assembly GCF_054177405.1). Lineage (NCBI taxonomy): Eukaryota > Metazoa > Chordata > Mammalia > Carnivora > Phocidae > Leptonychotes > Leptonychotes weddellii. Next base: position 46,923,426 of record NC_138372.1, read on the forward strand.
ATAAGTGGAGTCAATGAAGGAGATAGAGAAGAAATAGTTCAGAAAATAGGAGAAACAGGAAAGCAAAATTACAGAAATCAAAGGAAGTGAATATTTTAAGAAAGTAATGCTTGGAAGTATTGGTTGCTGGAAAAATATCAAGAGAATAGGAACTAATAAAAGCCTTTTTTATTTCAGGACCAGAAGAGAGTATTTTCAGTATAGCGAGGGGTAAAAGTTGGGTTACAGTAATTGAGCAGAGAGAAGACAGGAATGAGTATCACATGTACATTTAACTTACTTCAGTTCAGCTACATGAACTCTTGAAATAAAACAGGAATGTATTTAACCATGTGTGCTCTTTATTACATACTCTAATATAGACTGTAGTGTGTTGTACATTTATACATGTTATGGAATAGGGTTGTATACACAAGAATATACATAACACCCTTTAAACAATTTAAAGGCCTTTTAAAAATAATTCTGACTATGTTGATTTTGACTGTATTTGATTTTCACATTATGGGCTGACTTTAGAACCTAACCACTACATAAAAAGTAGCTCCACTGTGAACATAATGTTGAATATAGACCACATAGATCTAGACTGCTCTGTACTGGGTATAATTTTACATGTGTGGAGGCAGAGGCTAGAGGTAAATAAAGGTTTTGACCTGGGGAGAAGAGGTCATCTCCTGGTTCTATTTCTGTTCTTCCTTACACCTTCGAGCATTATGAAGGAAGAAATTACTTAACTTCTGTCCTCCAGCTTTTTCCTTTGTAGATTTTTGAAACCTGTCAACGTAGCACATAGGAAAAATGTGATAAATTACTTGACCTCCTGAAAAATGATTTGCCTTTTAGATAATAAAGCTGCTTTAGTGTATCTTTGATTATCACGTTATTAAAATACAACAGAGGACTTGCCTATTCTAAAATTATTGTTGAGCAAACCACTGAATCACCTTTTGAAAAGCGACTATGAAATAGTAAACTCAGTTATCTTAAATTTTTTAAAAAATGGTTTTCTCCTAACTATCCAAGATATACATGTTAGAACGTTTGGAAATTAGAAGTGTAACAAAAAAATCACCACTAAGTCTTTCATTCATAGATAACTTGATATTTTATTGTATATCTTTCTAGTCTTTTGAAAATACTTATTTAAAATGATTTTAACATAATTGAGATTAAATTTTAGATATAGCTTTATATCCTGTTATTTTCTTTTAACATTATATAATAGATTTCCCAAGTTATTAAATAACTTTTGTTATCTTTTATTTTGTATAGTATTTCAATTGATAATACCCTATGTCATATAGATAACCTAGTTTAGAATTTTTTTTTCTTTTAAGATTTTATTTATTTATCTGAGAGAGAGAGAATGAGAGACAGAGAGCATGAGAAGGAGGAAGGTCAGAGGGAGAAGCAGACTCCTCGCCGAGCAGGGAGCCCGATGCGGGACTCGATCCCGGGACTCCAGGATCATGACCTGAGCTGAAGGCAGTCGCTTAACCAACTGAGCCACCCAGGCGCCCTAGAATTTTTTTTTTTTCATGTAGATTTTATGTTATCCATCATGGAGGGACTTTAAGCTTAGTTTTGACTTGTAATATAAGAAAGGAAAACTAAAGTTTTCACTTTTGACAAAAGTTTTTAGAATCAAATTTTCAAATCAATGGTTATTCTTAAAAAAAAAAAAGTCTGAAAAAAATTCTTGATAGGGTGCTTATGAGCTAGGAAAAGTGTTTAAAAAGCATGTTGATAAGTGATTGAGGCCTAATAACCCAAATAATTCCTTATTAGTTTCTCTTTTTATTGTTGCTGCTGCTGTTAAGTCATCTTGGGAAAGTAATTTAAATCCTTTGGGGCTCAATTTTCCCATTTATAAAATGTGAGTAAGCTCAATAATTTCTAAAGTTTCCTTTGGCATTCCATATTTCTTTGTTCTAAAATTATTTCTTCCCTGCCATATCATATTTATGTACTGATAGGTTATTACTTACCTTACTGCCCAACTCACTTGTCCTTTAATATATATATTTTAAATAGGCTTTATTTTTTAGAGCAGTTATAGTTTCATAGCAAAATTGAGTGAAAAATACAGAAAGTTTCCATATATTACCTTCCCCATCAGCATCCCCCACTAGACATCCCCCCAATATGTATTATGACTGATGAACCTACATTGGACACATCATTATTATCACCCAAAGTCTATAGTTTACCTTACGGTTCACTCTTGGTATTATATATTCTGTGATTTTGGAAAGATGTATAATGATATGTAGCCACCATTATGGTATCATACAGAACAGTTTTCCTGCCCTAAAAATTTTTTGTATTCCACCTATTTATCTCTCCCTTCCTATTAACCCCGGGTAACCACTGGTCTTTTCACTACCTCCATAATTTTGTCTTTTCCCAAACATCATATTGTTGGAATCTTACAGTTTGTAGCCTTTTCAAATTGTCTTCTTTCACTTAGTGATAGGCCCTTAAGGTTCCTCCATGTTTTTTATGGCTTGATAGCTCATTTCTTTTTAGTGCTGAGTAATATTCCATTGCCTGGATGTACCAATTTATTTATACATTCACCTACTGAAGGACATCTTTGTTGCTTCCAAGTTTTGGCCATTTTGAATAAAGCAAGTTTTTGTGTGGACATAAGTTTCAGTTCATTTGAGTAAACCTTTAATATATTTTTCATTTGATAATCTTTAAAATATTTTAAATAAATCAAGAAAAGTTAGAAAAACTGTAATTCTCAAAGCCTAAATCAATAAATACACATAAGGGGGCCTTACACTATGAGTGAGTTTGCAAAAAGTAGGTACATTTTGTAATTAAAGGACAGAGGGCCCCTTTCTGACATTTTGCCCCGGGTCACAGATTTGAATCTTAGTTGATGACCCACTAATAAACCTAAATGACTTCTTTATTGATCATGAAAGAAAGGATGAAGAGATGATAATATTAGCTTTGTTGTGCTGATTTGAAAATGATACAATGCCCATTAGATACTGGACTTTAACAAGTGACATTAAATGAACATAAAATGACAACAATTTTCAACTGTATTCCAGCCATTGGCTGGAGGTGAAAGAGGCTTGATCACATTATTTTTATTTTCTGCACTTTTCCTTCTTTCTTCCCTTTTTTATTTTGTAGAGTGTAAATAAAATAAATTTGAGCAATATATACTTTAGGAGAGCAATATGAATTATCGGTTATGATTTTCATTACATTTAATTTTTCTAAGTACTTGATTGTTTTTAAATGGTTCATTCTCATTCAATTTAAAAAATGTATTTCATATTAACTGTCTCATTGAAATATTTTAAGTTTAACATGTATCTGTATGCTAGGGCTACATATTTATTTTAGCCACATTTTAAGAGAATCTATAAATGTAATATATAAGAATTTGATGATCCTTCAGTTGAATATTGACATTTGGGAGAATTTAGTTTTTACCCCTGAAATTATCCTTTAGAAACAAATTATAACTAATTGATCATGATTAATGATGTGTAAATACTGTTGATATTTTTTCAGCATTCTCTGTAATTCACATAAACTTTTCAGAATCCTTATAGGTCCTTGTTATCTATAGAAAAGTTTGTTTCTATCAAAATGTCATTCAAAAATTTTATTCATTTTTAATGAAAATTCTTTTAATTTTTTAATAGAATTTATTTAACAGAAAGATTTAAGGTGGTTTAGAATGGGTTGTTGGATTGTTAACGAATCCAAAATTGATAGAGGTTATAAAGGTTGTTGGTCTCCCCACAAAATTCCAGGTACTACTTTTTTCACTTCTGAATTATGTAGCTTTAAGAAGGTAATATGTAAGGTACGGATTATTACTATGTATAAGAACACTATTTTTCATGTTTACCAAATTACTGCAGAAATATTTTTTCAAATATGTGACTCTGAAAAGACTCAATTTTTAAAAATAACTTTTTATTACTGCTTTTGGTCAATTTAACAATCCTCTGAGGTAAGGAGATTGGGTATCTTTTGCTGCATTTTGTAGTTGATAGTCAGGTAGAGTAATTTTGTCCCAGGTCTCATCAAGGTAAGTTGTAGAATTGAGATTAGAATGAACCTTCTGACTCAGTTTATGGTTTTTCTTCTGTGTAATGGTCCCAGTCTTTCACAATATTTTACTATAGTCAGTGATACCATTTTGTTTTATTGTCTATTACTACCAAAAGAAGATAAATCTTGGTTCTTTAGTAAACCTTTAAGTCAGAAGGTGATTAGAAGACTTACTTTGAGGGGGGTAGGATGGGATTGATAATGTACTTAATTTTTGATGGTCTACTCTTAATGGAGAAGCAAGTATTTAGCTATAAGTAAACTCTACAATGCTGATGAACTTTTTGTCTTTTAGCCAGACAGTGTAACAGTGGTACTGGATAAATGTAAATGAGAGAAACTAACAAGAGAGATTCAGGGCTAAAACATTAGACTTCATCATGTGGTCCTGCTGTGCACTCTTGCATCCAGTAAGGGATTTTTCTGTACTTTCTGTTACAGATGCTGAAAATTTCTTCTAAAGAGAGATATCCCTTATTTACTTTTGTAAATGGTCATTCCAGAGACTATGATTTTACATCTACTACAACCAATGAAGAAGACCTTTTCTCAGAGGATGAAAAGAAAAGATTAAAAAGATTTAGCACAGAAGAATTTGTCTTGCTCTAAAGATTAGTACATTTGTGCTTGTTGAGAAGAACTCTTCTGCAGGGGGAACAATGAAGAGAAACAAGTTTACTTGAAACCGGCTTATTTTCACAAGTATCTTAATTTTATATGTTCTTTAAAAAAAGAACATTTGGAAATATACAAGTTTTAAAGATATTTTTCTGAAGGAGAAATGATTTAATGAATCTTTATTTCTAATAAATATCAAGTGATTCTGGCTGCATTCCTATCTCCCTAAGATCTGCTAACGATAACTCTAACTTAACTATAAGCCTTCCAGTCTTCAAATTCTTCCACCTGAGGCCACTAGTCTCCTGAAGGTTTTTGATATAGGCCCCAAAATTGGGATCACCAAATAGGTTCAAAAGCTTCTATTTATACTAACAACCAGAAGACCAGAGAATGAATCTTGAGTGCTGCATAGCCTCCTGTTATTAATGCAGCCAAAGGATACTTATGGATGTATCTGGATATATTAAATAGCAATTGTTAGCTGTGATATGCATACAATTATATAAGTAGAATTGTGAGTTAATGTAATACTTAGCAATATGATTTTATAATGGCTCCTCATTTTGCTTGCTATCAAGCCTTCTCTGAGGAGTGAATATAAAGTATTGGTTTTCTCCAGAAATTTAAAGGTTATGTTATTAATATTAACTTCATCCAATCAAATCAGATAAAGGCAATTTTGAGATAGTAGCAGTTGTTTGTTTCCTGTCTCAAAAATGGAATTTTATGGGAATTCTGCTTACTATGGAGTTTTTAAACCTAAAGATAAGTACTAAGAAGGATATCAGTAGATGCTACTCTATGTGATTTTTGCTATTTGTATAAATCAGCGTAGTGGTGTTTAGAAGTTGAGTCTATTTATAAGGTAAATCTGCCTTAAGTGTATTATGTGTTACTGAAAGGCAAATTTGTGATATAAAAATACAAGAGTTATTATTCAGCCAGGATTTTGTACTGTTTCTGTAATACTGTTTCTTTGAAAGCAAAATATTAACTTCTTTTATGGAGCTTTCATGTTTCAGTGTGGAAAGGTGACTTATAAAGACATAAAATTGTGTATCATTTAAAGTCACTGATCTCTTCCATCAGAAAGCCTATTTGTTAGGTTTAGAGTTGCATGCAAAACTGAAACAGAGGGGGCAGATTGCTTTAGTACGCCTGATGAGAGAAATCAGGTTTGGCATTTCCCTATGAGGACAGTTTATTGAATTGATATAAATGGCCTGAAATCTAAAATTTTCCTTTACTCCAGATAAAATCTAGACAAATTAAGTCCAGTACTAATTTTCCTAGAATGTCAAAGCATTATAGGAATAAGAAACCAGTAGTATGCCCAATTTTATGCACTGCAGTTGTCTCGTCTAAATTATTGCAGTTTGTTCTTTATATACACCTGCAATATTCACAGGATTTTACAACAAACACATCCAATGAGAGTACCCATACCTTCAAATGAATCAGAACTGATTGTAAGTATTCTCTTACAAGAACTATATAAAAGTTTAGACTTAGACTATTGCATTCTGTTATTTTCTCACCATCTTTGGGGATCATTTTAAGTAGGTTATAATTAGACCTGGCCAAAGTTGAGGTGAGAGGAGGCAGAAACTTCCTTTATATTGAATTACATTGAAAATACTCAGAATACTGTACAGACAAAACAAACCAATCTTGAATACAGTTATCCCCATGACTGAGAATAAATGTGTAGGATCGGAAATGATCAGTATAATATGCACATAAAAAGTAGTCAATATTGTGTATGAATGAATGTATGCATTCATGAAAATCGAGATAGGCTGATTGATTTATCTTGCCTGTTTATTCAACTTCAGCTGAGGACCAGCCAAAAGTTGTGCTAATCTTTTATTGGAAAGGCAGCAACAAAACTACATCATTAGATTTAGAATAGAGGTACTATATATTCTGGTTTCAGACTTTGTTTTGAACACAGATTTCATTTCAAGTTCTGACAGCCAGTAAACTTGGTCAATAAAGCTTATGGATGATCTCTTTCAGCCTGGAATAAAGGAAAGTAAAAAAAAAAAAAGACAAGGTACTAAGATGGGTGTTCTGTTAGAATTATTATAGGAGGATCTTGCATTTGGACATCAATATTAAGATACTAGTTTTACCATTAACATTTCAGAAATGAATTTTTAAAATTCTTAATGTGACTTTTTGATGGTGAAGGTTTCTTTTCTCTCTTCCTCATAAGATTTGACACTTTGAATCCCCTTTTGTCAATATATTAACCACCAGCAGGCAGTGTTGAGAGTCATTTGCTGGATGAGTGAATGAAAAGATCCTTTACAGTACAAGTATATCCAAAAGGATTTCCCCGAGGTACTCATTTTTCTGTTTTTATATTAAACTAACCCCATTAAATCTGTATTATTGAGAAGACAACTTTATAGGATTAAAAATTTAGGTCACTTTTGTGTTCTGTTAACCTTAGCATTGTCCAAGGGCAAGCATATCTGAAAGTATATATGTTAATTCCATCTTGTTTTTAGAAGAATTAAAGGAATAAAAGAGCAAAAATGACTTATCTATATAATATATCCAGTGTTAGGTCAGAAATCTTAATTTTTTAGAGATCTCTAGTTACTTTCTATCATTGCAGGCTGGAAAGCACTGTATTTCTGGTCAAATCATATAATCTAGGTCCCCCCCCCCTTTTCTCTGCTAATTATTTTGGAACTGGGAAAGTTTTATTTTCATGCTTTATCACAGATCACCTTCAATGGCTTGCATTGTATACCTAAGTTTTTTTGACTATATATTCAAATATAACCAAAAAAAGCACACTCTAAGAATTTTCCAGAAATAGGAAATAAGAGAAAGAACAGATAATGAGAAAACACTTTGAAAATATTAAATAGCTATATGAATTTCCACTGAAATAGACATTAGGAGGAAACTAGAATTTTTAGTTAAAATATCCAAAATATATTGATAGAGGCAATTTCTTGAAAAGGATTAAGGGATTACTATTTTCTATAAAAAGAGGAGTAAATTTCTTTAAAAAATTTTAGGAGAATAAATATTGTACATTATTTATTATAGCCTCAATACTGCCAATCACCACAATTTAGTGTATTATATTCAGTTGAGCATTTAGACTAATATTTTGAGATACTGAATTTTTGAAAAAGTGAAACATTAGACCAGAAAAAATTAGAAACATCTCATCCTATTCCAAAATATAAATTTTATATCATTTTATAGTTTGAATCTTAACTCAGTTTAGAAATCTTAAGCATTTTTGTGTGGTTTTCATGGTTATATAAAGACTTTCTCCTTGCCTATAAGCTTTGAAAAATATTTACAGTCAGTACTGCAGACACATTTTTGAATTAGCGTTTTCTTCTCTTTCATTTTTATAGTCCTCCTCAACATTATTGGTGGCAAGCAGTGGCCCAAAACATTCACAACTAGTTATAAAATTTCACTTATTCTCTCATAATAAGAAAAATATATTAAAAGTGAAGAATACATGTATGTTATTAGGCAGGAAAATTACTATGCTACTCTGTAACCAATTCCTCCAGAAATTTAGAAACTCAATCTTCCCTTATTTATTTATATATTGAAGTATAGTTGACATACAATATTATATTAGTTTCAGGTGCAAAACATAGTGATTCAACATTTATATACATTATGAAATGGTCACCATGATAAAAGTGTAGTTACCATCTGTCATCAAAGTTATTACAATATTGTTGACTACATGCCCTATGTTGTACTTCACATTCACATGACTTGTGTTACAACTGGAAGTTTGTACCTCTTAATCCTCTTCACCTATTTTGCCACTTGCTGCATCCCCCCTTTGCTCCAGCAACCACCTGTTTGTTCTCTGTATTTATGAATATGTTTCTGTTTTGTTCATTTATTTTGTTTTTTAGATTCCACATATAAGTGAGACCATATGTTACTTGTCTTTCTCTGATATATATACACACATATGTATTTATCACATCTTCATCCATTCATCTATTGATGGACACTTCTGTATTTTGCTATTCTTTTTGGATTAGTGTTTTTGTTTTCTTTGGATAAATACCCAGAAGTGGAATTGCTAAGTGGTATGGTATTTCTATTTTTTAATTTTTTGAAGAATTTTCATAGTGGCTGCACCAATTTACAGTGTAGGAGGGTTCCCTTTTCTCCATGTCTTCTCCAACACTTGTTATTTCTTATCTTTTTGATACTAGCCATTCTGGCAGGTGTGAAGTAATAATCTCATTGTGTCTTTTATTTGCATTGCCCTGATGATTAGTGATATTGGCACCTTTTCATATGCCTGTTGGCCACCTATATGTCTTGGAAAAATGTCTGTTCAGGTCCCCTGCCCATTTTTTTAATTGGATTGTTTGTATTTTTGGTGTTGAGTTATATGAATTCTTTATAAATTTTGGATATTAACCCTTTACCAGATCTATTATTTGCAAATATTTCCATCTCTTCAGTAGGTTCCCTATTTATTTTGTTTCCTTCATTGTGCAAAAGCTTTTTAATTTGATGTTTCCTTCATTGTGCAAAAGCTTTTTAATTTGATGTAGTCCCAATTATTTATTTTTGCATTTGTTCTCATTGCCTGAGGAGACAGAGCCAAAATAAATATTTCTAGGACCAATGTTCAAGAGTTTATTGTCTATGTTTTCTTTTAGGAGTTTTATGACTTCAGTTCATACATTTAGGTCTTTAACCCATTTTGAGTTTATTTTTGTATATGGTGTAAAAAAACTGGTCTGGTTTCATTCTTTTGCATGTAGCTGTTTGGTTTTCCCAGCACCATTTATTGAAGAGACCGTCTTTTCCCCATTGTATATACTTGTCTCCTTTATCATAGATTAACTGACCATGTAAGTGTGGGTGTATTTCTGGGCTCTCTATTCTGTTCCATTGTTCTGTGTCTGGTTTTGTTCCAGTACCATACAGTTTTGATTACTATAGCTTTGTAGTATAGTTTGAAATCTGAGAGTGTGATACTTCCTGCTTTGTTTTTTCTCGATTGCTTTGGCTATGGGGGTGGTATTCTGTGGTTTCATACAAGTTTTAGGATTATTTGTTCTAGTTCTGTGAAAAATGCTACTGATAGGGATTGCATTGAATCTGTAGATTGCTTTGGGTAGTATGGACAGTGTTAATTCTCCCAGTCCGTGAGTATGGTATGTGTTTCCATTTATTTGTGTGATCTTCTGTTTCTTTAATCAATGTCTTATAGTTTTCAGAGTACAGGTCTTTCACCTCTGTGGTTAGATTTATTCCTAGGTATTTTATTCTTTTTTTTTTTTTTAAAGATTTTACTTATTTATTTGACAGAGAGAGATACAGCGAGAGAGGGAACACAAGCAGGAGAAGCAGGCTTCCCGCTGAGCAGGGAGCCCGATGCAGGGCTCGATCCCAAGACCCTGGGATCATGACCTGAGCCAAAGGCAGATGCTTAACGACTGAGCCACCCAGGAGCCCGGTATTTTATTCTTTTTGATGCAGTTATAAATAGGATTGTTTTCTTAATTTCTCTTTATGATAGTTTGTTGTTAGCGTATAGAAACATAACAAATTTCTGCATATTAGTTTTGTATCCTGCAACTTTGCTGAATTCATTTATTAGTTCCAGTAGTATTTTTGGTGAAGTCTTTAGGGTTTTCCATATACAGTATCATGTCATCTGCAAATAGTGACAGTTTTACTTTTTCCTTACCACTTGGATGCCTTTTATTTCTTTTTCCTGTCTGAATGCTGTGTCTGAGACTCTCAGTACTATGTTGAATGAAAGTGGCAAGAATGGGCAGTCTTGTCTAGTTCCTGATCTTAGGAAAAGCTTTCAGCTTTTCACCATCGAGTATGATGTTAGCTGTGGGTTTGTCACATATAGCCTTTATTTATATTGAGGTATGTTCCCTCTCTACCAACTTTGTTGAGAGTTTTTATCATAAATGGATGTTGGATTTTGTCAAATGCTTTTTATGCATCTATTGAGATGATCATATGATTTTTATCCTTCATTTTGTTAATGTGGTGCATCACATTGATTGATTTGCAGATATTAAACCATCCTTGTATTCCTGGAATAATCTCACTTAATCATGGTGTATGATACTTTTAAAGTATTATTGAGGGACACCTGGGTGGCTCAGTCAGTTAAGTGTCTGCCTTCAGCTCAGGTCATGATCCCAGGGTCTTGGGATGAGTCCCACATTGGGCTCCTTGCTCAGCAGGGAGGCTGCTTCTCCCTCTGCCTGCTGCTCCCTCCTCCTGCTTGTGCTCTCTCTCTCTCCTTCTATTTCTCTCTCTCTGAAAAATAAAAAATCTTAAAAAAAAATAAAGTATTGTTGAATTTGGTTTGCTAATATTTTGTTGAGGATTTTTGCATCTATATTTGTGAAGGATGTTGGCCTAGAATGTATGTATGTACATATGTATGTATGTATGTATGTATGTGTGTGTGTGTGTGTCTTTGGCTTTAGTATCAGGGTAATGCTCGTCTTGCAGAATGAATTTGGAAGTGTTCCTTGCTCTTCAATTTTTTTTTGAATAGTTGGAGAAGGATAGGTATTAATTCTTCTTTAAATGTTTGGTAGAGGGGCACCTGGGTGGCTCAGTTGGTTAAGCATCTGACTTGATTTCAGCTCAGGTCATGATCTTGGGGTCGTGGGATTGAGCCATGTGTCAGACTCCACACTCAGTGTGGAGCAGGCATGAGATTCTCTCCTCCTTCTGCCCCTCCTTCCTCACTTTCTCTCTCTCTTAAATATAAATAAATAAAATAAATAAATAAATAAATAAAATCTTTAAAAAAATGTTTGGTAGAATTCACCTTTGAGGCCATCTGGTCCTGGACTTCAGTTTGCTGGGAGTTTGCTGATTACTAAATCAATTTCATTACCAGTAAATTGGTCTGTTCAGATTTTCTATTTCTTCCTAATTTAATATTGGAAGATTGTATGTTTCAAGGAATTTATCCATTATCCATTTCTTGTAGGTTGTCCAGTTTATTGCCATATAGTTGTTTGTAATAGTTCCTAATAATCCTTTGTATTTCTGTGGTGTCATTTGTAACTTTTTTGTTTCTGATTTTAAGTCCTCTCCCTTTTTTTCTCCTGATGAATCTGGCTAAGGTTTATCAATTTTATTTATCTTTTCAAAACTAGCTCTTAGTTTAGTTGATTTTCTTTTTCTTTTCCTTCTCTCTTTCCTTCCTACCCTCTTTCCTTCCTTCCTTCCTTCCCTCCCTCCCTCTTTCCTTCCTTCCTTCTTCCATCTCTATTTATTTCCACTCTAATCTTTATTATTTCCTTCCCTCTGCTAACTTTGGGCTTTTTTTTTCTTCTTTTCTTGTTCCTTTAGTTGTACGGTTAGATTGTTTATTTCAGATTTTTCTTGTTTCTTGAGGTAGGCCTGTATCACTATAAACTTCCTTTTTAGAACTGCTTTTGCCGTGACCCATAAATTTTGGAACATTGTGTTTCCATGTTCATTTGTCTCCAAATATTTTTGATTTCCTCTTAGCTTTCTTTGTTGACTTATTGGTTGTTTAATAGCATGTTGTTTAGCCTCCATGTGTTTATATTTTTTCCAGTTTTTTTCCTTGTAATTAATTTCTAGTTTAATACCATTGTGGTTGGAAAAGATGCTTGATATGATTTTAATCTTAAATTTACTGAGACTGTTTTGTGGCCCAACATGATCTATCCTGGAGCATGTTCCATGGGCACTTGAAAAGAATGTGTATTCTGCTGTTTTTGGATGGAATATTCTGTATTTGGGAAGCCCATCTTGTCTAATGTGTCAGTCACTGTTTCCTTATGGATTTTCTGCCAGTATCAGTGATGCAAATGGGGTCTTAAAGTCACCTACCATTATTATATTACTCTGTTTCTCCTTTTTTGCCTATTAATATTTGCTTTATATATTTAGGTGCTCCTAAGTTGGTATTTACAATTGTTATATCCTCTTGTTGGATTGATCCCTTTATCATTATGTAATACCTTTGTCTCTTGTTACAGTCTTTTTTTTTTTAAAGATTTTATTTATTTATTTGACAGAGAGATAGAGAGCACAAGTAGGCAGAGAGGCAGGCAGAGAGAGAGGGAGAAGCAGGCTCTCTGCTGATCAGGGAGCCCGATGCCGGACTTGATCCCAGGACCCTGGGATCATGACCCGAGCTGAAGGTGGGCACTTAACTGACTGAGCCACCCAGGCGCCCTCTCTTGTTACAGTCTTTGTTTTAAGGTCTGTTTTGTCTGAAAGAAGTAGTGCTACTCCAGCTTTTTAAATTTATTCATTTGCATAGAATATCTTTTGCCATCTTTTTATTTTCAGTCTGTATGTGTCTTTAGGTCTGAAGTGACTTGTAGGTAGCATATAGGTAGGTCTTGTTTTTTTTACCCACTTAGTCACCCTGTGTCTTTTCATTGGAGCATTTTATCCATTTGCATTTAAAGTAATTATTGATAGGTATGTACTTATTTTATTCATTGTTTTCTGGTTGTTTTTGTAGTTCTTCTCTGTTCCTTTTTTCTTGATCTCTTCCCTTATAATTTATGACTTTCTTTAGGGTTATGCTTGGATTCCTTTTTTTTTTATTTTTGTGGATCTATTATAGGTCTTGGTTTGTGGTTACCATGAGATTCATATATAATATCCACTGTATACAACAGTCTATTTTAAGTTGATGGTCATATAAGTTTGAACACATTCTATTTTTTAATATAAAAATCTCAGAATGTGTATTGAGTAAATACTGAATTAAAAAATTATAGAATAAACATCTAAAATACAAGTTTTTTTCCTTTTTTCTCCAAGTTTTTATTTAAATTCCAGTCATTTAACATATAGTGTAATATTAGTTTCAGGTATAGAATTTAGTGATTTATCACTTACATACAACACCAAGTGCTCATCACAAGTGCCCTGCTTAATACCCATCACCCACACAACCCATCTCCCTGCCCACATCCCATCCAGCAACCTTCAGTTTGTTCTCTATAGTTAAGAGTCTGTTTTATGGTTTGCCTGCCTCTCCCTGTCCACCCCATGTTCATCTGTTTTGTTTCTCAAATTCCACATATGAGTGAAATCACATGGTATTTGTCTCTCTCGGACTTATTTCACTTAGCATAATACTCTTTAGCTCCATCTACTTCATTGCAAATATAAGATTTCATTCTTTTTTATGGCTGAGTAATATTCCATTGTGTATATATATATATATATATATACACATATATATATATACACACACACACACACACACACACACACCACATCTTTATCCATTCATCAGTTGATGGACATTTGGGCTCTTTCTATAATTTGGCTATTATTGATATGCTGCTATAAACATTGGGGGGCATGTATCCCTTCGAATATTTTTTTTTTTAAAGATTTTATTTATTTATTTGAGAGAGAGACAGAGAGAGAGCATGAGAGGGGGGAGGTCGGGAGGGTCAGAGGGAGAAGCAGACTCCCTGCCGAGCAGGGAGCCCGATGCGGGACTCGATCCAGGGACTCCAGGATCATGACCTGAGCTGAAGGCAGTCGCTTAACCAACTGAGCCACCCAGGCGCCCTCCTTCGAATATTTTTTTAATGATACATCTTTTTTTTTTTTTTAAAAAAAGATTTACTTGTTTTAGAGAGACAGAAGGCAAGAATGCATGCATGAGTGGGGGGAGGGGCAGAATGCATATTTTTCTATCCTTTGAGTAAGTACCTAGTAGAGCAATTGCTGGACTGTAGGGTAGTTCTATTTTTAACTATTTGTGGATCTGCCATACTGTCAAACACATTCTAAAAGCACTACATTTTCACACCCCCTTCTACGTTTTCTGTATGTCATATTTTATATCTTTTTATTGTATCCCTTAACTAATTATTGTAAATGTAATTGATTTGACTACTTTTGTCTTTTTTTTTTTTTTGAAGATCTAATTGGCTTTATTTGATGATCCATGAATTGGGCAGCATCCCATATAGCAAGTAGAAAGGTGCTACTCTTGTTTTCTAATCTTCATATTAACTTTACAAGTGGTTGATCCACTGCATTTACTATATGTTTGCTTTTACCAGTGAGATTTTCTTCTTTCATAATTTTCTTACTTCTAGTTATGGCCTTTTTCACATTTCTTATAAATCTGGTTTAGAGTGATGAACTCCTTTAACTTTTGTTTGCCTGGGAAACTCTTTACTTCTCCTTCAATTCTGAATGATAATCATGCCAGGTAGAATATTCTTGGCTGTAAGTTTTTTTCTTTCAATACTTTGAATATATCATGCCACTTTTTTCTGGCCTGCAAATTTTCTGCTGAAAAATCAGCCAAGAAAAATCAGCCCATAGTCTTACGAGTATTCCCTTGCAAAACTAGTTGCTTTACTCTTGCTGCTTTTAAGATTCTTTAATTTTTTTAAAAAGATTTTATTTATTTTCAGAGAGAGAGAGTGCACAAGCAGGGGGAGCAGCAGGCAGAGGGAGAACCAGGCTCCCTGCTAAGCAGGGAGAGAGAGGCAGGCTAAGCAGGGAGCCTGATGTGGGACTCAATCCCAGAACCCTGGGATCATGACCTGAGCCGAAGGCAGATGCTTAACTGACTGAGCCACCTAGGCGTCCCAAGATTCTTTAATTTTTGACATTTTAATTATTATGTGTCCTGGTGTGGACTTCTTTCATTCATATTGTTTGGAGCTCTCTGTACTTCTTGGACCTGGATGTCTGTTTCCTTTCCCAGGTTAGGGAACTTTTCAGCTATTAATTCATCAAATAAGTTTTCTTCCCCTTTCACTCTCTGTTCTCCTTTTGGGACCCCTATAACATGCATGTTAGTTAGTATGGTTGGTGTTTTTCTAGAGGTCCCTTAAACTATCTTCCTTTTTTAAAATTCTTTTTGCTTTTTAGCTTGGATAATTTTCACCACCCCGTCTTCCAGATCACTGATTCTTATGCATCTTCTAATCTGCTATTGATTCCCTCTAGTATATTTTCCATTTCAGTTATTGTATTCTTCAGCTCTAACTTTTTATTTTATTTTTTAAAGATTTTATTTATTTGACAGAGAAAGACACAGCGTGAGAGGGAACACAAGCAGGGGGAGTGGGAGAGGGAGAAGCAGTCTTCCCGCTGAGCAGGGAGCCTGATGTGGGGCTCGATCCCAGGACCCTGGGATCATGACCTGAGCCGAAGGCAGACACTTAATGACTGAGCCACCCAGGTGCCCCTCAGCTCTAACTTTTTTAAAAAATATATCTTCTTTCTCTGTTGAAGTTCTCACTGTGTTCATCCCTTCTTCTGCTGAATTTCGTGAGCATCTTTAGGACCATTACTTTGAACTCTTTATCAGGTAGTTTGCTTATCTCCACTTTTAGTTCTTTTTCTAAGGTTTTGTCTTGTTCTTTCATTTGGAACATATTCCTCTGTTTCTTCATTTATCCTGACTTTCTATATATTAGGTAGATCAACAAATTTCCTGGTCTTGAGGGAGTGGCCTTATATAGAAGGTGTTCTGTGGGGCTTAGAAGTGCAATCCCTCCTGGTCATCAGAACCAGGCACTCTGAGGGTGTCCCCTGTCCCCTGTGTAGACTATATGTGTGCTCTCTTGTGGTTGGCTGAGACTGAGATGGGTGCACTTGTGGGCAGGGCTAGACCCAATGTGGCTTCCTGCAAGGCCTGGCCACTGCTCTTGTGGGCTTGCTGGTGGGCAGAGCTATCCCCATCCTATGGGACAGGAGCTGCTTTGGAGGAGTGCCAGCCAGGGTAGGCAGGTTGGGTGGGGTGGGTCTGCAGGGGAATGCCAGGGCAGGGTGAATGGTGCTAGCATTGTAGATGGAGAATGTCAGAATTGGTACCCACCAATGTTGGCCTAAGCAGGAAGGCAAGAAAAATGGTACCCACCAATGCTTCTGTTCCCAGAGAAAGTTCCTACAGATCCTTGCCCCTCTAGCACTTGTCCTAAAATTAGTCAATAAATATTCATGTGTAGCCCAGGCACTTTTCAAACTGCTGCCTCTGTGCTGGGTCTTGGAGTTAGTTTGTGCATGGACCCTTTAAGAGCAGAGTCTTGATTTCCTATAGCTTTCTGGCTGTCCTGGAGTTAAGCCCCACTGATTTTCAAAGCTCCTGGAATTAATCCCTGCTGATTTTCAAAGCCAGATGTTATGGAGGCTAGTCTCTCCAGTGCAGGTCCTCAGGGCGGGAGGTGCCTAATGTGGGGCTTGAACCCCTCACTCCTCAGGGAGCACCTCTGCACCTGTGATATCCTTCCACTTGTGGGTTGCCACACTGGGGTTGTGGGTCCTGACCAGATGGCATCTCTGCCCCTACCACTCTTCTTGATGTGGTCTTTTTCTTTATGTCTTTAGCTGTGGAAAAGCTGTTCTTCCAGTCTTCAGGCTGTTCTCAGAGAGAGTTGCTGTATATGTATGTGCAGCCCTGGTATGCCTGTGTGAGGAAGTGAGCTCAGGATTCTCCTCTTCCACCATCTTAAGTTATTCTTCCTACTAGCTCTTCCCTTATTTTTTTTTTAAATTTTATTTATTTATTTGAGAGAGAGAGAATGAGAGACAGAGAGCATGAGAGGGAAGAGGGCAGAGGGGGAAGCAGACCCTCTGCTGAGCAGGGAGCCTGATGTGGGACTCGATCCCGGGACTCCAGGATCATGACCTGAGCTGAAGGCAGTCGCTTAACCAACTGAGCCACCCAGGCATCCCTAGCTCTTCCCTTATTTTAAGTCAACAGTCCAGATACTGTCATTCAAGAGTAAAACATAAAATTCCACAGAGAATTCTCTTCCATTTAAATTATTGAAAATTAAATTAATAATTATAAATGTTTTTGTGTATCTTATACTAATATGAGTTAACAAGAATTGGGAATTCATGGGTTTAAAAAGATGTTATAAGTAGAAAAGGTAAACAAAATTAGAAATTTCATAGGCAAATACAGCATAGTAAACTGACACAGATTTAAAAAATATGAGCTAAAAAAGTGAATTAAAAAGGCTTGTAGGCTGGGGTGATTTAAAATTTGATGTAGGCTTTGGAAGAAAGTAAATACTGACGAATCCCAGGAATTGGATATGGGCTGCCATGCTGCATAACTCCAAGGGACACTATCTTTTTTTTTTTTTTTAAGATTTTATTTATTTGACAGAGAAAGAGACAGCGAGAGAGGGAACACAAGCAGGGGGAGTGGGAGAGGGAGAAGCAGGCTTCCCTGCGGAGCAGGGAGCCCGATGCAGGGTTCGATCCCAGGACCCTGGGATCATGACCTGAGCTGAAGGCAGACGCTTAACGACTGAGCCGCCCAGGTGCCCCAAGGGACACTGTCTTTGTTATATGTTATGTGAATGGCACTACCTGGAGTTATGCAATGTGGCATCCCTATAACTAATATTTACATACTACTTGCTATTTATTCAGCATAATTGTGATCAATTTACTTATATTAAATTATAATTAATGAATCTAAGATGGGGAATTAGATCTGGGATTAAGGTAACAATAAGAGTCCTGGGACTTGGATGATCACATAATGGAACAGGTCAAGAGAGTTTATGGTCAGGAGTCTAGTTAATAATCAGAGGTTTTTAATGGAAAGATGCACATATATATTTAAATATTTTCAAAATACTTTAAGTAGATATCACAGAAAAAAGAATTCACCTCACACTTCTGTTCTCTTAACATATACTTTCAGGTGCCTGGCTGGCTCAGTCAGTGGAGCATGTTGACTCTTGATCTTGGGGTTGTGGGTTCGAGCCCCACACTGGGTCTAGTACTTGAAAATAAAATCTTAAAAAAATACATATATTACTTTCAATTGTCCACATTCCCTTCTGTTTCGTGTTCATGTTTACATTAAGCATGTCTAATAGGTTGAATTTTGATTCTTGTTTTTTAAATTTAATTGTGTTTGGGGGCATCTGGGTGGCACAGTTGGTTAAGCATCTGCCTCTTGGTTTCAGCTCAGGTTGTGATCTCAGGGTCATGAGATTGAGCCCCACACTGGGCTCTGTGCTCAGCATGGAGTCCGCTTAAGACTCCTCTCCCTCTCCCTGCCACGTGTGCTTTCTCTCTCAAAATAAGTAAATAAATCTTAAAAAAAAAATTGTGTTTGATGGAGAGAGCCACCACTTATCAGTCTACTACATTTTGGTTTGTATACTAACATTGTCTGAAGCCCTCTGATTTGCATGGTAGTCTTTTTTTTGTGTCTTGTGACTGGTTCCTAAAACTGACCCACTCTGCTTGGCCAGTTTCATGCCTGTACTTAGAGAGACTCTTATTTTTGTATATTTGACCCTATAAATACTAAAATAGTTGAATCTCAAGGAATTGAACCATAGATGTTTCCAAACAATGTTTTAAGGAAGGTTCTAAGAGAGTTAAAAGCATTGTAAAATGATTTTTAATCATATAAGCTTGACATGATCTTGGATGATATAGTTACAGCATTTCATAGATGTCCTTTATTTTTATTCTTTTATAGTCAAACATATAGTTGACTGACAAAATGAGCATTTCGTTGAGGCTAATAATTCTTTTTTAAAAAATATTTATTTATTTAGAGAGAGAGTGCACAAGCAGGGGGAAGGGCAGGGGGAGAGGGAGCGAGAGAATCTTCAAGCCGACTCCTCACTAACAGCTGAGCCCGACATGGGGCTGGATCCCAGGACCCTGAGATCATGACCTGAGCTGAAATCCAGAGTCGGCCACCTAACTGACTGAGCCACCCAGGCGTCCTGAGGCTAATAATTATTTCTATCTTTATATTAATTATATCAAATTAAGGGGCAAGACCTACATTTCTTACCATGACTTTTAGCACTTTCATTTTTCTATTTTCCTGTCATGTTTACGAAATAAGGGGAAATGAAATATAAAATCCAATATTGTATAAGCTGCTACACAAAGATTGTGACATTAGCTGGCAGGCAGCATCGTCTCAGAGCTCAACGTGCTTGTCAACCGATGTTCAAAAGTCCGAATTTTATAATACTTAAGGTGATTTAGGGGAATCAGATTACATATGAAAATCTAATGTCTTTTTGACTATTATCCTAGTGGGTATGAAGTGGTGTCTCATGGATCTTTTTTTAAGTAACAGCTTTATTAAGATGTAATTCACCCATTTGAAGTATACAGTTTAGTGGTTTTTAATATATTCATTGAGCTGTGAATGATTACCACTATCAAAATCCAGAATATTTTTGTTATTCTAAAAAGAAACCCTGTACCTATTAATTAATCTGCTTTCTGTTTGTATGGATTTGCAGACATTTCATATAAATGGACTCCTACAGAGATGTGGCCTTTGTATCTGACTCCTTTCACTTAAGCATACTACTTTCAAAACTTGTGGCATGTATCAGCGCTTCATTCTTTTTTGTGGTTTAATAATATTCCATTTGATGGATATACCACATTTTGTTTATTCATCAGTTGATAGACAGTGGTTGTTCCTGCTTTCGTGCTATCATGTATAATGCTGTGAACATCTGTGTACACAATTTTGTGTGGACACTTGTTTTCATTTCATTTCTCCTGGGTATATGCCTAAGAGTGTAACTGCTGGTCAAGCGGTAGCTCTGTGTTTAGCTATTTAAGGAACTACAAACTGTTGTCCAATGTGCTATATCATTTTACAATCCCACCAGCACTGTATGAAGGTTCTAATTTTTCTACTTCTTCACCAATGCTTGTTACTGCCTGTCTTTTTCATTTTAGCCATCCAGTGTGTACAAAGTGCTACCTTACTATGGTTTTGATTTGCATTTTCCTAGTGACTAATGATGTTGACCATATTTTCATGTGCTTGTTGGCCATTTGTATATTTTCTTTGGAGAAGTATATATTCAAATTCTTTGCTCATTTTAAATTGGGTTATTTATCTTTATATTATTGAGTTGGAAGAGTTCTTTGCATATTCTGGATACAAGTCCTTTATCAGATATATGACTTACAAACATTTCCTCCCATTCTGTTCACTTTCTTGATGGTGCCATTTGAAACACAAACAGTTTTAATTTTGATAGAGTCCAATTTATCTATTTTCTATTTTCTTTGGTTGTTTGTGTCATATTTAAGAAACCATTGCTTAATCCAAGGTTAAAAGATTTTTCACTTATACTTCCCTCTAAGGGTTTTATAGTTTTAGTTCTTACATTTGGGTTTTTTTGTTTTTACTCATTTTGAGTTGATTTTTGTATAAGATGTAAGATAACTGTCCATATTCCTTTTTTTTCATGTGGATATCCAGTTGTTCCAGCACTGTTTGTTGCAAAGACTATTCCTTCCCCATTGAATGGTCTTGACATTCTTGCTGAAAATCAACTGACCATAAATATAAGGTTTATTTTTGGACTCCCAGTTCTATTCCATTTATCTTTATGTCTATCCTCATGCCAGTACCACACTATCTTAATTACTATAGCTTTGTAGTAAAATTTGAAATTCGGAAGTGTAAGTCTTCCAACTCTCTTATTTTCAAGATAATCTTGGAAATTCTGAATTCCTTGTATTTTCATATGAATTTTAGGATCAGCTTAATTTCTGCAAAATTTTTGTTCATTTTTTTTCAGTTTCTGTTTTTATAACATAAAAGTGTTATTGAATTTTTACATAGTATAAAATTGGCCCCAAACACCAAAGATACATGTTTGGAAAGGAATAAACCATGTAAAATGCAAGTGGGGTGCCTGGGTGACTCAGTTGGTTAAATGTCTGACTTTGGCTCAGGTCATAATCTCAAGGTCCTAGGATTGAGGCCCTTATCGGGATCTTCGCTCAGCAGGGAGTCTGTTTGACCCTTTCTCTCTCCCTCTGCCCCTCCCTCCACTTGTGTTCTCTCTCTCTTTCAGATAAATAAATAAAATCTTAAAACAAAAGAAATATGTAGGCTCACCTGGGTGGCTCAGTTGGTTAAGCGTCTGCCTTCGGCTCAGGTCATGATCCCAGGGTCCTGGGATCGAGTCCCACATCAGGCTCCTTGCTCAGCAGGGAGCCTGCTTCTCCCTCTACCTGCTGCTCTCCCTGCTTGTGCTCTCTCACTCTCTCTCTCACAAATAAATAAATAAAATCTTTTTTTTTTTTTTTTTTAAAGATTTTGTTTATTTATTTGACAGAGAGACAGGGAGAGAGCATAAGTAGGCAGAGCGGCAGGCAGAGGGAGGGGGAGAAGCAGGCTCTCACTGAGCAGGGAGCCCAACGCAGGGCTTGATCCCAGGACCTCGGGATCATGACCTGAGCTGAAGGCAGCCGCTTAACCGACTGAGCCACCCAAGAAAGAGGCGCCCCAAGAAATAAAATCTTAAAAAAAAAAAAAATTTTAAAAACATGTAAAACATAGGTCTTATAATTATGGTCAAATGTAAAATTATAGATTATGTTATATCCAAGCAGTGGCCACAACAAGTGCTTCAAAAGTAAGACTACCCATATTCACTTAAAACTACTAGTTTGGAG
Organism: Leptonychotes weddellii; assembly: GCF_054177405.1. Classification (NCBI taxonomy): domain Eukaryota; kingdom Metazoa; phylum Chordata; class Mammalia; order Carnivora; family Phocidae; genus Leptonychotes; species Leptonychotes weddellii. The sequence continues at coordinate 46,945,611 of NC_138372.1, forward strand.
AAAATTATGAATCCTTGTATTTAGGAAAAAACAGATATTTAATTTCCCCGTCACACTTCAGTGTTATACAGTGGAGATGGCATTAATAAACTGGTTTAACTGTAGAGTCAGACTGGCTCTGCTCAAATTGTGACTTTAGCACTTACTAGCTACATGGCCTTGAGCATGCTACTTAATCTCATCTATGAAATATGGATAATGGTAACTATTACATTGGGCTATTGGGAGGATTAAGTGAGGAAACATGCAAAAACACTTAGAAAAAATGCCTGGCCCATAGTGAATACTCAGTAAGTATTAGCCTTTAAAACTGTTGTCAAGATTTCGTTCATGTCTGCCTTAAGATTTGAAAAGGCTTTAAGAGTATTTTTTTGTGTGTGAAATGGCATTGAAGGACATGACTTAGAAAAAAAAAGAAAGAAAACCCAAATCCCCTAAAACCTTTTAATTCTATTCCAATATTGAATGTCTGTAGGCTGTATAGAATTCATTGAGATAAAGTGACACTTTTGTCAGGGAACTTAGAAATTTACTTAAAGGTGGGGAAAATATACAAAAAACTCACACTTGGTAGGGGAAGAGAAGACTTAGAAGTTCTACAAAATAAAATTATATTTGGTTTCAAGAGAACTTGTATCTGGTTACGAGGGTTAGGAAAGTCTTCGTGGAGGAGGTGGTATTTGAGATGAATACTAAAAGTCTGGCATGATTTATATAAAGGCAGGGACGAGGTAAGTATTTGAGCTAATAAGGAAACAGCACAAGGACCCAGAGAGAGGATCCGTGGACATGTTTTCTAAATGAAAGTGGGGTCAAGGTGGAGGGCCATCCCCCTAGGGTGCATTTGAAGCACATGTGACTGATTCTGGTTGTTCTGCCTAGGGCGCTGGTATTTAGTAAGGGGATGATGATAAACATCCTGTGATGAAGTGGACAGAAAAATGTGTGATAAGAATGAAATGTTTATTGAAGGCCTTGAGGGCTTTGAGTATCAGGCTGAAATTAATACTTATGTAGGTAGATGCCTGGGAGAGAAACACGGGAGGAAAGACAGTATGAAGGAAGAAACAAAGGGTACAGAAGTCAGAAGAACTGGGATTTAGTTCTAACACTTTAAAATGTGAAGATTTAAAATTGGAAGATGATTTCTAAAGCCCTACTCCTAGAGTCTGTTTTACCTAGATATAATTCTATAGAGTCTATGGATGAACTTAGTGTATTTCGATGGGGCTGAAGAACAGTATGTCATTTAATGTATAGGTTCTAAACTTGATGAACCCAGAAAAAGAATTCAAGAGTCTATGAACTTCGGGGCGCCTGGGTGGCTCAGTCGTTAAGCGTCTGCCTTCCGCTCAGGTCATGATCCCAGGGTCCTGGGATCGAGCCCCGCATCGGGCTCCCTGTTTGGCGGGAAGCCTGCTTCTCCCTCTCCCACTCCCCGTGCTTGTGTTCCCTCTCTCGCTGTGTCTCTCTCTGTCAAATAAATAAATAAAATCTTTAAAAAAAAAAAAAAAGAGTCTATGAACTTGGACGCAAAAAAATTACATCTTGATTTTCACTAACATCTAACTGAAACACAGTATTTCTCTTCCACTAAGAATACAGGCAACAAAATACAGTTGTATCAGCAGTACCTAGGACTTTGTCACTAAGAGAAATCATAAATACTTTGAAATCATAATTAATGCAGTTATTTTGAAATATGTACACTGCTTTGAAATTATGGCAGGACTTGCTGCTAGGACTTATTAATGTGTTGATAAAGAAGCAAATATATATGTCACAAATTTAAAAATATTTTAACAACCATTCCCTTTGTAGCCATATGTATTTCATTTATATTTAAATATATTTTGAGAATGGGTCCATTGACTTTACCCGTTTACCAGAGGATTTAGCGTAAGAAAGTGGGCGACACAGAACGATAGGTCAAGAGAATGTTAGTCAAGACAGAAGTTCAGGCTGCAGTCTGGAGTTGGAGCATTTTGAATGTCTGAAGTAGATGGTGGGAGCATCAGTAGGACAAGGTGTGAATGATGATAGAGCCAGCAGCTGGAAGTAGGAATGCAAAGCCACCCCTCTGAATCAGAGAGGTTTAAATGGAAGGAGGAGTCTTTGCTGGTGAGTTTAGGAATTCCTTAGTATTGTCAGGAAAAATAAAAGTTTGAGTTGATGTTAAGAGACAGAGGACTGATGACTGCGGTAATGATACTAAGGGCAACAGTGGCCATTTTGGGGGCACTTACTAAGTATTTTATAATTGTATAAATTATACAATTATAAATTATACAATTATACATTATACAATTATAAAATACTTAGTATATTTAGTTTAATCGTCACAAAAATCCTGGGTAATTAGGTATTTTTACTGTTTCCATTTTAGAGAAGAAGTAACTGAGGGTCAGATACGGTAATGTAACTTACCAAGTTAGTGCAATTGGTAATCTGCAGATCTGGGATTTAAACCTCTCCTCATTCCAAAACCTGTTCTAGTTTTCCATGCATCATATTGAGTGAGAGCTTCCAAAGGACAGAGAAGAAGGCACAAGCAAAAATAGCACAGAGTGGAGGAGAACTGAACTGCATGGGAATGAAAGCTGGGCAGCTGTGGGAGGGAAGTCTTTGATCTAATGTGGCCAGAATTCTGGAAAGCTGGGATTAAAGACACAGGCAGTTTGGTTAGTAGACTGGACAGGCTGAAGAGAGGAGATAGCCCTTGACAGATCTGCTTATATTTTACTGGCATTGAGAATCGGGTTCCCGTTGTTTCAGAAACTGTGAGATAGATGGGAGGTTTATGGAAGATGCTCCCTTTCTCTCTTCCCTTTGCATAGTATATCCTGTCTACCCTGAGGTGAAGAGTCTGATCCGAGTAGCCTTATGAGGCAACATTTTGAGCCTTCTCTTCTTTCCATGGCTTTCAGACCCCGATTTTCCAGAGACTGCAATTGAGAAAGAACCTTTTGTTACTGTACAATAGGAGGAAAACTCCCAGTGGTATTAAGCAGACTGAGGACTTTGCAAAATATAGCAAGTTCATGTCTGCTAATATGTTAAGTTATTTGGCCTCCCTAGTTTAAGTAGTGATTTGTTGTTTTCATGCTAATACAAATTCTTGTATTAATAGGACCATGGCCTGGGTTTCTTCATCCGCCTGGGAAAAAATTACTTGTTTGATGGTAAACAAAGAACAGAAGAATTGATTCACTGTCCTCATTTTAAAAAAAGATGGTATGAAGCAATAGTGGAATAATTTTAATTGTAACCCTTTAACACTTGCGATCAGTAAGATCATTTGTGTTCTGTTTTTAGGAAATGGAGTATTAAAGAGGACATAGTGCATTAGAAATGCAAAACATGACCGCATGTTCTCAGGATTTTGTCAGTGTTACATGAAAGAGCACTTGTACTGGGATGCTCAGCTCTGAGGGTATTCTCTGTTCAGTGTGTATTTACAGAGATGTATGAATATTTGATTAATGAGTCATGGTCTCTGGAGAAATTTAATAACTGTGTTGCTGTACAAAGCCAGGCCCTTAACTGTTAACACAGCTGCCCATAGTGTCATTGACACTGCAACCCTTTCTGAATCTAATATATTCTGTGGAGTAAATTCCTTGGTCAAAAAGGGATCTGTGAGAGACTTTATTCAGTTATCTGTTTTGAACTTTACTCAATTTGCAGGCTCTGATTTGTAAAGATTTTTCCAATGAAAACAAGCAGTGATGCGGAAACTTAAAAATGACCTTTTTTAAGTGATTGCTTTTCCCAGGACATAGTTGAAAAATCATTGATAAATAAAAAGCAGTTGATTATCCTCTTCAAGATTATCTGTTAGGAATTCAGTAATAATTTTTGTCTTGCTTATCATATAAGAAATATCCACAAGAAGTAGAAATGTGAGATATATTTGTGATTTAGATGTAGATCTCATCTATTTGGATGCTAGAAACTAAATTCATTATTAAACATAATTTAATGCTTTTTCAGGAATTATTGAAGGCTAATTTATCCCTTCTCTATTTTTGTTTTGTTTTGTTTTTTAATGTCTATGGAGAAATCAATTCTAACTTTCCAAGTTAGGTAGGTATTTTAGTAATGTTACCTCATTTAACTGCTTGAGTAACAGGGAGAAATGTCAAAAAAAGATAAATTTAGTGCTTTTGCTGGAAGCTGTAACTGCAGGTTAGAATTATCCATGCTATGCAGAATTTCCTGCAACACTTCTCCTTAGGGCCACAATGCATTACAGCAGACGTATAATGAAGCTGCTATAAAATCTCTGGTAATTAAGGGGGATTTGACAGTAATTGCAACAGTGAATCAACTTAATTATTACCTGCTTCAAAGAGAGCTAACCTGATGTTGTAATCTAACCTTTTCTACTTTTAAAATGGGAGATTAAACAAGTATATGTAGCATTTAAGAATTAAATCCGTTGAGATAGAATTGTATTAATATACTTCTAATATACATTTTATGCACAGGTACACATCAACTTCTCAAGAAGAACTAGCATAAAGTTATTTGCTATGCTCTGGAAATCGAACCAAACCCACATTTCTGATTCAAGTCAGCTTTTCCTCAAGCCACAGACAGACCTTGACTGTAGTTTACCTGACTTCCACAACATAAAAGAAGGATACTTTCTTAATATTAGCATGTGAAGAACAGAGACCAAAACGATTGTTCACATTTAGATAGAATAGCTCTTAGAGTCTTTAAATCCCATCAGAAGCTACAAACAAGCTGATATGACGTGAAAATTTAGAATCATCTGAGAGCTCTTATATAACTGGGAATATCCAACCCTGGGTACAAAGAACAAGACACCCAAGTTTCAGCCAGAGTTCTGTCTGTGGGAATGCTTCTTCTTCTTTTTTTTTTTTATTAAAGATTTTATTTATTTGACAGAGAGAGAGATAGCGAGAGCAGGAACACAAGCAGGGGGAGTGGGAGAGGGAGAAGCAGGCTTCCCGCTGAGCAGGGAGCCTGATGCGGGGCTCGATCCCAGAACCCTGGGATCATGACCTGGGCTGAAGGCAGATACTTAACAACTGAGCCACCCAGGCGCCCCAGGGAATGCTTCTTATAAGCTATCTTTTCCCATTTCCTATTGCTTGCTATCTTCCTTCTCACAGGAGTGGGAGTGGAGAAAGATGAAAGTAGTCACTGTAGTTTGATATGAGTTCATGTCATAAACCATCTATTATCAGGTACCTAGAACATTGAATACCAGGTTCCATATTTATAGTTTGGCCACCTCTCTAATTCCCTTAACTCTCTCTTCTGCTTTTAAGTCTCGTACATTCATTGACTTTATGAATAGCCATATTAACTTCTGTAATTATAGAAATATCAGAGTTTTATCTTGGAATGTGCATCTTTTTGTATGGTTTTGTGTTTGCCATATGTAGACACCCAGTAAACTGGCTCATTTCACAGGGGATGATTGATTAGGCAGTTTGGGGATGGGACCATCTCATCCTCTACCAATATTTGCCACACTAAAAGTACACTCATATGAATGTGAACCAGCATTGATTCTCCATCTAGGGCAGCAGGACCCCTGGGCAGATTCTGATCATTGATCTTTGTAAGATTTATAAGATTTGTTGCAAATTCAGCCCGAATTCCCTGAAGGAAGATTGAGACCACACATTATATACCTTGTTTTCTAATGTTGCTTTATACCACTAACGAAATTCTCTCAATAGAGGAGGCAAGTAAGTATGATCAGTAATTGAATAATAATTAGGAAATTAAGCAATGTGAGTTCTAATTTCAGTCTGATCACCGATGACCTGGAGCAAATTGTCTAGAACCTCTTTCTGTTTTATTCCTCTATCAGACTGCATTACAGCTATTCCACAGGGACCTCTAAAACCCAATTTACTTGTTTGTCTGTTAGAAAACTTTCACCAAAGCAGAAGCTCACCAAAAATAGTGGCCTTCCGTAAAGGTAGTTAGGGCAACTTCCAAAGTTACCTATTTTGTGATGAGGGATTCTTCTGTTCTCTGTGAGTCATGGTTGTCTTTAGTTCATGCTCGTAACTTTTAATTTACCAGGGATCGGTGATCTATGTAGGGTTTTTCCCTCTGATTTTTGTCTTCTAGATGGTTCAAATTAAAGGGCATGAGATTCAAGCCAGGTGATTTCTACATGATAAACAATGTAGCAAGACCACAAAAAGAAGTTGGAGCTGTTGACCAGAGTAATCATCTTTTACTTATGCAACTTTTCTGTGCACTTGAGATAGAAAGGTGAACAAAACAAGCAAGGTTTCTGCTCTCATGGAGCTCACATTTAATTGTAACTTATACTTACTGGGTGCTTACTATTCTAGGCACTTTATATGCATTATCTCATTTTTATGCCATAAACAGAAATCTGTGCTTTGTAGGGAAGAAACTTGAGATTCAGAGATTAATCAAATTGCCTAAGGCTACCCAGCTGGTAAATGATTCATTCAGGATTCCACCCCAGATCTATTTGATTCCATATATGGTTGAAACCACTAAATTTTGGAATTGTCTGTGGAATTAATGAACCATATTGTTCCTTTCCTAGATATTATGATGAAAACTAACTTTATCATACCAAATATTTACCGTATTTTACTATAATAATGCAACAAGGTAAAGAGCCCTAACTTTTATTTTTGCTTGTTTAACTAGAGTTATACTCAAATTCTGTTTGTGACTAAACCCAGAAGTTAGCAAGTTTTCATGAAGACCCTCTGAAATACAAAGAATTTTCAGCATCAGCATTTTCAGTGTCAGAAGAACCAGTGAGTTTTGAAGGTATTTTGCTCCATGCTAAAGCTATTACCCTCTCTCAGTTCCTATCAGATCTTTTCCACAAGCAAAACATGTACTAACTTCTTATGAACTTTATGAAGAATAGGTATCCATTTAGAGACCAGCATGGTAAAGACAAATTGTCATACTTCTTTGTTCTTATAGAATGATGGAGTAAAAAAAATCAGGATTATGCTTTATGAGAGAAAGTTAATTATACAATCACCTCAATTATTCAGGGGTAGAATATTAGATTAAGGATATATTCATTCCTGCCTTGGGCAATAGAGAAAGACTTTTTAGTTGACACTAACGTGATCACAATAAGGGATTAAGAGTGACCTGGCATTACCTGAAAAAGGACATACATCTTTGAAAATTGGCAAAGTCTGAGGGAACTTAAAGAGTATCTGGTCCATTGTCTTCTTTTTATAGATGAGGAAACTGAGGCCGAGAAAGATAAAATTACTTGCCCAAGTTACACACCTATATGTGACAGAGCTATGATTGCATTCTAGTTTGTTCTTTTAGCGGAGAGAAAAATTATTTTAAAGAGCTAATGTTTTGGGGTGCCTGGGTGGCTCAGTCGTTAAGCGTCTGCCTTCATCTCGGGTCATGACCCTGGGGTCCTGGGATCCAGCCCCACATCGGCTCCCGGCTCGGCAGTAAGCCTGCTTCTCCCTCTCCCACTCCCCCTGCTTGTTTTCCCTCTCTCGCTGCGTCTCTCTCAGTCAAATAAATAAATAAAATCTTTTTTTTTTTTAAAAAGAGCTAACGTTTGGTAACTTTAATATAAATTGCAGAACATCTCCTGATGTCTTTTAAAAAGTCTGCTCTATTTACGTAAATTGGGTCATTGCACTGACTTTCAAGACTGGAATCCTGAAAAGGGATGGAGTTCTTGTTACAAAAATTGCCTTTCTTTTGGTGTCCAATTTGAGCACTGATATAGACTTCGGATATTGAATGAAGTTATCAAGAGAGAAAACAGAAAACTAATAGCAGAGGGAATCAGTCTGAGCTCCTTTTTAAAAAGAATTCTACCCCTGCCCCATTAGTATTTTGGCTTTTTATTTTATTGCTATCAGGTCATTTCTGCAAGAGGCATAGGAAAACAGGTGTTGATTGCTAGTTGGCATAACTTCAAAAGCAGAGTAGGACAGTAGAAGAAAAAGAACAGATTATTATAAAATCTCTGTTTCGGTTCTCTATTGCCATGTGACATATTGCCTGAAAACTTCATGGCTTAACCTAATAAGGATTTGTTATTTCTGATAATTCTGTGGGTTGACTGAGCTCAGCGCTGAGGTTCTTCTGCTCCACATGATGAAGCTGCAGTCCCTGGGGTGGCTGCTTTCAGCTGGGAGTTTGCCCAGGCCTGGAACACCCAGGATGGTCTCTTATTTTCCACGACCACTCTCTAAGTAACCACTCAACATTTGGTAGTATAACCTGAATTTGTTTACGGCATGGTAGCTGACTCCTGAGAAAGTACAAAAGCAGTAGCTTCCAGACCTTCCAGACCTTCTCAAGGGCCTGGCCTGGGATCTTGCATGGCATCACTTCTGCTAAATACTATTGAGCAAAACCACTCATAAGGCCAGCTTAGGTTCATGGGTCAAGGAAACAGACTCCACTTACTGATGGGAGAAATGGCAAAGAATTTTGTGGCCATCTTTAATTCACTACAATCTCAATCTTTTAGAATCTCAATTTTTGTTTCTCACCCAATCTTACATCTTAACTTTCTTACCCCTTTAATGTCTACATCAAATATTCAACAAATGCCAGTATTTCCCTAGCCTGTGCAATAACCTCTATCTTTCCTCAGCTTCCCCCAAAGACAGAGCAATTCACAGAGCTACGTGACTCAGGAGAATACTAGGATTATGACTTTGTGAACTCCTAGATTTCGGAGATTACAAAAAGATCCCTAATTATCCACATTACAGCTGAGGTAGATTTTCCAGCCCCTTTTACTTTTCAGGGGTATAAAAACAAGGCCTGAAGTCCTAGGAAATTTATATTTTGGAATAAAAAGAAATATGAACATGTGAGAATGAGCCAGAGAGAGAATTTTGGCTGGACAGTTAGATGTGTAATTTGGTTCAGCAAGAAGACCCAATCCATTTTCCCTTTGGCTGCTTAATTCTAATTTCTCTAATAGAGTCTGAATTTAGAGAATCATCTTCTCTGAGCAGGTACTCCTCTGCCAGAACAACAGAAAGTGCCAAACTGCCTCAGCAGTGATGGCCAATTTGACACGGAGACATTGTAAAAATAGGAATGAGGGATCAGCTCTGATTTCCCTAAACTTTATTTTTTTAAATACTTACAAAGGCACTCTCCACAGGCACTCAGGTCTGCTTTTCTGCTGAAAATGCAGTGATTGCACAGCCAGAAGGGCCCTCCTACGAAAGCATTTAGACAATGGTGGGAATGGGCGTTATGGAGTGGATTACACTGTAAAGACAGCAATGTGATTTCGAATCCCCTTTTCCCTGAAGGCACCAGCAGAATCACCAAGAGGCAGCCTATTCCCCCTCAAATGAGATACAGCAGTTTATCATGTCAGACTACGCCACGGAGGGTTAAGGCTATAGGGCTTCTGGCTGTCAGGAGCAGGATTTCATCTTGGGGCCCCTCAGGCCATATGGAGGAAGCCTAAAAAGTTCATTCTGCTTTTTCCATTGTCCAGCATCTTGTCTCCTTTCTCCACACTAGTGTCCTCTTGACCAACCTTATAGCTCAAATTCCAATCATGTGTATGAAATGAGCATCATAAGATTTTCCTCTTATCCATTAAGAGGAGCTTTCCAATTGTGTCCACATAAATTTAGGGAAAAAATTAAAGGAATGGATTTTTATTTTAATTCATAAATTTTCATATACTTCCACAAACTTAGAGAACTATCCTTTAACATTTGGAACAATTCTGTGAAAAGAATTTGAAACTATTTCTGCCTAATAAGAGACATAATTGATGGAAACAGGATCATGAGAGAAAAATATACATATGTAATTCTTTTATGGAGCTACAATATTAAGTAAGATTCTGTTCACAGCTCCAATTAGAGTTCATCACTACCTATTTCAGATTTTGCACACAGTAATTGTTTCATTATAAAAATCTTTTGTGTCTATTTTCTGAATTGCTATGTTGTCTATAAATATTTAGTGATAATTCACGATTGCGTTGTATTTACCCCTGTAGTTATGTATTACAAATGAAATGACAGCATCTGCTGAAATTAAAAGTGGCCACATTTTCACTGGAGCTTAATTAAATGCCAAAATTTATCTACATTAACAACAAAGTAGTGAAATTTATCGATCAATTCACATGATATAAGTTGACAAATGGCTTAAGCAATTTCCATAATTTTCTACACGTGTTAAAATTTGTAATGAAAAAGAACACTATATTAACATTAAATGAGAAATGAAAGGGAGGTTTTGTACTGGGGCCAGTGCCCTGGAGCGGTGTACTTTGTTTTCCGGGCCGTGTCCAGGCTTGCTGTTTGAGCTGTGTACAGATGGGTCTCTGACAGTCCTACAGCTGTTCTCCTAATTGTCCATTAAGTGTTCTATTGATTCTCTGATTCAAAGTACATGTCTTTCAGCTCAAGCTATCGTGTGAAGTGGCAGACACATTCCTTGTAGAATGACAGAGCTGCTTGAAACCTAAAAATGTGGTCTGCCAGTTTCAATTGAGGATCCTGCTTTCAAAGGAGAAGGCTTGGTTAAAGGCGCTTTGTAATAGCTGGTTAGGTTTTATTTTCTAAACTTTTAGCATCAATCAATTAAAGCAGCAGCAGCATAAGAGTTTTAATTCCTGGTTAAGCACGTACAGATTGCACCTGGCTGACTCAGGGCAGGGCAAGGGGATCAGTATTGCTAATGGAAGATCAGCCCTGTTTGGCTGTATGCAGATTTTTCCCCTGTGCACCTGACATGCGCAAAGTCATTTTCATTTGACTTGCGAGTTCACTTTTAGCATTTTTTAAAAAATTGAGGTCATCTGCAATTCCAGATTATGCCAGTCAGAAGCCTGTTTAAAATCATCCGTCCTTAATCTGGAAAGTGAAAGATAAGATGCATATCTGTTGCGAGGACCATAAATCTTCAGAGAAACAAATAACCATAGATAAAACTGTAAAAGTTATTTAGTTCCCCACTGGAAGAGGTTTATTAATCTAAAATTTCCAGTCCACTGTGTCATGATTTGGTTAGCACTCTGTATCTCATTTTGTGCAATTGTACCTCAAGCAAAGAGCTGATCGCCTCAGAGTTTGAACTTTACCAGTTGTGTAGTTCAGTTGTAATCTAAGTGTAAGGAATAAAATGAAAGCTGCTATTAAAAAAAAAAAAAGTCCAAAACTATGGTTTAGGTCGCCCCAAACAGTATTTGCTTTCTTCTCCTAATGAAATGGCACATCTGACTGTTTTTGCCATTTAGGTTTAGCTCTTGGTATTCTGTAATATAATATTTTAATAGTCTTATTATGTAGTAAACTTTCAGCTATAAATGAAATGAACAAATAATGTTTGTTGCCTCCTGTGTATCAGTTTAGTTAGGCGCCACCTAACTAATGGCCCTAATCACGGTTGAGATGCTCTAGTGTGATTTTAGTTATTTTTTTTTATTTTATTTTATTTTTTTAAGATTTTTTATTTATTTATTTATTTATTTTATTTATTTATTTGAGACAGAGAGAATGAGAGAGACAGAGAGCACACGAGAGGGGGGAGGGTAAGAGGGAGAAGCAGGCTCCCCGCTGAGCAGGGAGCCCGATGCGGGACTCGATCCAGGGACTCCAGGATCATGACCTGAGCCGAAGGCAGTCGCTTAACCAACTGAGCCACCCAGGCGCCCTAGTGTGATTTTAGTTATTAAATAAGTATTGAAATTCATCTAGATTTTCAAAGGGAAATAAAACATACACATGCGAATGTGTTTAATGTATTAAATATACATATTTAAATGTGTAAAAATGAAAAATATGTATTACATTAAGGAAAACATGTTAAGGGAAGGATGAATTAAAAACTGCCGTTTCCCACAATTAGCTTTTTTTTTTTTTTTAATGTCTCCTCTGTATTTCTCACAATAGCCCCTTTTGAAGAACAGTCTCTTTTCTTTTCCTCTCATTATTGTTGGGTAAAGGAGCATGGCCATTAAACTAGTGTTCCTTTTGTCAGAAGCAAGTGATTTGTATCCTGGGACGCTCTGTCTGAAGACTCTTTCTGCTCTGACCCTCCCAGTCTATAAGCCTCCATGGTGTAGCGTCCTAAGTAGGAAGTGAGTTGCCTGCGGTAAGAGCTGCTCAAACAGGGAGACAGAACTGGTGTACTTCTAATTTTTTTCTAATGTAACAGATTTGGGATTTGGAGGCATTAGGAGCATAATCTGTTTGTTTTTAAAATTATTTGTTTTGAAATAACGTAAAATACATGAGTGAATGAAACATATGGTATTACTACCATAATATGCGGTATTATCTAATCTGAAGTTAGGGATTTACATTTTTTTGGAATATGGAAGCTTCAACCAAAATATCCTCTTACCAAAGGATGATAAATCCTCCCTATCTGCTTTTTCTTGGGAAACAGGTGAAAAATCTATTTCTAACATAGTAATATAGTGTATATTGATACCTGCAAAACATTATGTGAATCTACTTAGACGCCAGCACTTTCAATTACACTGTTAGCCAGTTTTTTAAAAAGATTTTTAGAAGCTTTCAACTGTAGACTTTTGTCTTGTTGAATGAACTTCAGCTACACTAAATTTTAAGTAAATTTGTGATGACTGAGCAATATACATTGGCTGAGCTAGAATCCAATAACCCACAGGACAAATTAATTTTCAACAAAAAGGGCAGAAACCTCAAGTGCCATGAGTATATGGAGTCTCATTCTATCTCTCTGGAGCCATTTTTGCAAATCACTACAGCTATTCATAATCTAAATCAGTCTCCTTTAGCAGCAGAAAGATCTTTTTTCATGACAAAACAGAAGATGACATTCATTAGTGCCTAACTTGCATAAGCTACCTTAAATTTATTGGTGCTCTTCTACTTATCTGAGTAAGAATTCCTTTGTCTATGGCTATAGGAAAATTCCAGTTGTACTACTTAAAAATATAAATTGTCACTTTTATCAGAACTTTTGGCAGTTTACTTTATTTTAGAAGTAAAACTGGTGGTTAAGGTTTTAAGACTTCCAGTGGGCGTTGTTTCAATCATATTTAATAGGTGCCTAGGATAGTAATAGGATTATGTATAAGCTTCTCTGCTGCAAAAAAAAATCCACAGTTCCATCCATGTACTGCTAGGGAGGTTTGTGGGGAAATCAACCTCTGTGGTGGTAGATACAGTTAAATGCATCATAGTTCCTGCCAACTGTGGATAGACTTAAAACCACCTAGCCTGTTTGCTCATCATATTAAAGGGCTATGTGTGATTTTAAAAGGGGCAAAATGCTTATAAGACATCATTTTGAAATGTTCCATAAGCTGTTTTAAGCCTTTCTACCCAAAAAAGCGCCAGGCGAGTGGGAAACTTAGTCTTATGTTCAAAATCTTCTGATTAGAACCCTTCTTTTGTTGGTCAAATGTTCTTTTCAGTTTATAAGAACCAGCCTTGGATCCATCCAAAAAAACTAAGCTGTTGCTATGTCATTAGGGCTGTGTTTTTTTGTTTTTTGTTCCCTCCTACCATCACTCATGCTGGCTAAAAAGAAATAAAGAAAAACTGAATATACATAAATTTTGCAGTGATGGTTTTGTTAGTTTGTTTGTTTGTTTTTTCCCCGACAATCAGATGCTTGGCCTAGTGAGACAGTTAGAATTAGCCAGCAGGAGCTATTCTGGCAGGGCAACATGGCCCCGTGGTGCATGTATCTGTGTAGAGCCGGAGGAGGATGTGGATGTGACCTTGACTGAACCCGACTTGGCTCTGGGTTGATAGCCAGATCTTGAAAGAATCTTTCACTAAAGCTTCTTTTTTCTGTGTCTACATAGCATCTCTAATGCCTGAATTCACATTTTTATCTGTTGCTAGTTATCATTTGTCATAGGTGACAACACTGAGGCGAGCCTTGGATATGATCTGGAATGAAGGGAGCACTGAATAGTACCACAGTGGTGTGGCCTATGAATGGGAAGAAGTCTTATACTCTGATTACAACAAAAACAAATATCTTCACTGTGGGAATTGTGGGGAAATCTGGGATTTAAGGGAGATGAAAAAAGAGAGCTACAGATACTTTCTAATTATATATTTGCATGGGGATTTCAGAGTATTGATCAGCAATACTCTCAGATGTAACCAGGCTTGACAAAGATTGCCAAGTGGTCAAAACACCAAGTTAGTGGGTCAATATGTAGAATGCAAGTTAAAAGTGACCACCTACAATTACATCAAGTATAAAGTTTATTATAAATTTCTCATTACCTCCGAAAATGTAGATACAGTAAATGAATGTGGGCAAAACCGAGTTTGGCCATTAGATCTAAATAAAAGGCAGATACCAGGACATGATTACCTGAGGAATAAATTTACTGGGTGAGGTCTTGGAAGTTTAAATCACAACTGACACATAGAGATTTTTATCAACCAGTATTAGCTGCCCAAAGCCTTGTAGATTACTCACTAGGTAATGCTCCTTCAAAAGGTAGAGCCGATTTTTAAAATTATATTAAAAACTCGGTCAAAATTTCTTTTCCCCAGATTTATTCAAAGATATCCCTGAATGGTGGGTTCTGTTCTTGCTAATGCTTTATTCAGGTTTGGTCTCCATCTGACTGGTTCCAGAATATAGTCTATTCCATTTTTATAAAGAGCAGCTATTTACCCTCCAAAATATACACATTAGTTTACAAATCTGAGCTGTTGAGGATGCTATCACCTTGTAAAGATGTGGGCACAGTAAACTATCCCTCCCCTCAGCACTAAAAAAGAAAATAACACATCTTCCAAACAGGAAAGAGGTACTACTAATAAATACCTTGGCAATAGAACACATACTATGATTATTTTTTTGGGATATTAACTACCACACTGCATCTGTATACAAGGTATTTGTTCAGGGCAAAAAATTTAGCCTATGTCCAAAAACACCCTTGTTCTGGTAAAACTGACTGGTTCATGTCAAGGAATGCATTTGCACCCCTGTGATCTAACCAGTTGAGCTAAGTAGGCTAGTCATGGTTATTAATTAAGCACCCATAAATTCTCCATAGAGATGGGCTTTTAAAGTCAATCAATGCCTTTTTCCTGACTTGGAACAAAAAACTCTACAGCAGATTAAGTCAAGGAGTAGGATCAGCTACAGCTGATGGGTTAGAAGAGTTACAGCATAATAGGTTAGAAGTAACATTCTAGGGTTTTCTTTTCTTTGCCATGTAGTCAAATTTCCCATAAAATGTCTCTCTTCTGTTTTTCCTATTTCCCCAGGCAGGGAGTGCTCCAGAACTACACAGCCTAGGTTCAAACACCAACTCTGTCATTCTCTGGTTTTGTGACCTTGTGCAAGTTACTAAATGTTCCTGTGCCTCAGTTTCCTTCTTTAGGGAATAACAGTAATCCCTATCGTAGACACTTGTTGTGGGTCTTAAATGAATCAATAGTATTGGTGTCCGCCTACTTCTCTTGTGTCCATGTTGTCAAATGCAATGATCAATTCTTAGTTTTCTTTTTATTTGATCAGCACAATTCACAGTTTATCACCTTCTCTTCCTGAAACACTCTTCTCTTGGCTTGCAAGATTCTTTGCTGTCCTGGCTTTTCTCCCCCTTCACTGCTCCTCCTAAAGTTCTCCTCATCTCTCTAATCCGTAAATGCTGGAATGCCCTAAAGCTTAGTCCTTAGTCTTTTTCTCTTCTCTTCAGTATTTAGACTCCTTTATGATTTCCTCCAGGTTCATGACTATAAATATCTATATGATGGCTACTCCTCAATTTATAACTCCAGCTTAAATCTCCCCCACTCCCAACTAACTGTTTTACATCTCTAGTTGGTTATCTAGTAGGTATCTCAAATTGAACACAAAGTTAAACCCCTGATCTCTCCTCCCCACACCCACCCCCAAAAGCTGCCTCTTCCACAGTTTTCTGTCTCAATAAATGGCAGTTCTATCCATTGAGTTGATCAGGCCAAAAACTTTGAAATCATCCCTGACCGCCCCCCCCTTCTCTCTCTTACCTTGTATCAATTTCATCAACAAATCCTGCCATCTCTACTTAAATACATATCTTGAAACCAATCTCTCAATACCCCGCTGCTACCATCCTGTTCCAAGCCTGTCATTTCCCACTTGGATTATTGGAACAGTTTCTGTACTTTAGTCCGTGCCCTCCTACAGTCTACTCTCAACATACCAAACAAAGTGATCTGTTAATAATCTGTCATAACCCTCCAATGATGTCCCACATCCCTCAGTGTAGAAACCAAAGTCTTCATACTGGTTCACAAGGCCCTTGGTTACTCCGTTGACCTCCTCTCCCCTGTGTACACTGCTCACTCTTCCTCAGCCACCTGGGCTCTTGTTCCACAAATATGACAGATAGGCTCCTGCCTTGGGTCTCTGTACTTGCTTTGCTCTCTGTCTGGAATTTTCTTCCTCAAGATATTCTTATGGCTTGTTTCCTAGCCCTTTCAGGTATTTGCTTACATATCACCTCCTCACTGATGTCTTCTCTGATAACCTCACTGAAAACTGCCAGTCCCCCCATACCCCTGGTATCTAACTCCTCCTTTTATTCTGTTTTACATTTCCCCATGGCACTTATCACCATCTGTTGTTTTGTATGTTTTGTTTGTTTGTTGTGTCTTCCCCTACAGAATGTAAACTCCTAAAGAGTGGGGCTTTTGTGTGTTTTGTTTCCTGTTGGATTCCTAGCACCTAGAATGGTGCTGATCATATATTAGACCTCAATAAATATTTGCTGAATGAGTGAACGAAGTGCTTAGAGTAGGTCATAGCACATGATGAGAACTCAATAAATGTAAACTATTATTTGATCCCAATTATAAAGTTGTCATTGTGCATATAGGGTAAGTCTAACGCAGAGTCTCCTTATGCATATTAATAACCCGATAACTCTATAAAGTAAAGCTCTTCTATTATTTCACTTTAGCTTCAAAATATCCCTTTTGGGGGGCGCCTGGGTGGCTCAGTCATTAAGCGTCTGCCTTCAGCTCAGGTCGTGATCCCAGGGTCCTGGGATCGAGCCCCGCATCGGGCTCCCTGCTCAGCCGGGAGCCTGCTTCTCCCTCTCCCACTCCCCCTCCTTGTGTTCCCTCTCTCCCTGTGTCTCTCTCTGTCAAATAAATAAATAAAATCTTAAAAAAATTTATTTTCCCTTTTGGATTACTGCAGTACTTAGCACCATGCTTTTTTTTTAAGATTTCATTTATTTATTTGAGAGAAAGGGAGTGAGCAAGAGAGCGCACACAAGCAGGGGAAGCAGGGGCAGAGGGAGAGGGAGAAGCAGACTCCCTTGCTAAGCAGGGAGCCTGACCTGCGGCTAGACCTCAGGACCCTGGGATCATGACCTGAGCTGAACACAGACACTTCACCAACTGAGCCACCCAGGCACCCAAGCACCGGGCTTTGTACACCCTCAGTAAATGTTTATTGAGTAAGATTCATGGTTCAGTTTCTGAATTCAGAATCTCCCTTTCAGAATGCCAAGACTAGAAACCTAAGGTTCTTCAGGACCAGCTCTCTGATTAAAGCTTTTCAGAACAAAAGCAACAAGGGTGGTAGAAATTTATAGGTTAAAATTTCCCCTTCTTCCATTCTAAGTCTTTGTTCTTGGCCTTGGATCTTTTTTATTTAACTTAATATTACTGGGCAATTTTAAAAGTTTAACTTCATTTTTCACCGTAGAACTTGGTGTTCATGTGTACTGTAATACAAAGTTCAGCATCACAGCAAATGACAGGTATGTCCACAAAAATACCTTTGTCAGATCAGTTCAACAAATAGAGATCTGCTATGTGCTAAACAGTGTGCTAAGTGCTGGGAATTTGTAGATGAATATTACTTGGTTCTGCCTGTGAGGAGCCCAAGAACAATGGAGAACACAGATATGTAAATAATGCTTCAGTACAATGTAGTAAATGCTGTAATACAACCATGTGCAAAGCTAGAGACATAGCAAATAGGAAGGAATGATTAACTTTGGGAGATCGTGTGAGATGGGGAAGAGGTTAAAGGAAGGCTTCCTAAAAGGTTATGCACAAGCAAAGCTTTTATGTCTGAAAAAGAATAAATAGGAGTTATTTTGGTAAGTAAGGTGGGGGTTGGAAAGGGTGAGGCATTTCGGATGGAGGGAGAGCATATGCAAAGGCAGAGAGATGTATAACAGTATGGTGTACGAAGAAAATTACAAATAGTGTGGCATTATTGAAGCACAAAGTGTGTGCGTGTGTGTGTGTGTGTGTGTGTAGGGTATGGTGGTATGCATGGGAAGTCACAGAACATGAGGCTGCAGGG
This sequence comes from Leptonychotes weddellii, assembly GCF_054177405.1. Lineage (NCBI taxonomy): Eukaryota > Metazoa > Chordata > Mammalia > Carnivora > Phocidae > Leptonychotes > Leptonychotes weddellii. The sequence goes on from NC_138372.1 coordinate 46,963,920, forward strand.
CTTTCCATGCAACAGTAAGAGCTGGTACTATCCCACATGGTCAGTGGGGAGCTATTCAAAACAGAAAACTACTCTGCCTGCTCTACAGAGGGTATATTGAAGAAGGTAAGAGTGGAGGTAAGGCATTTACTTAGGAGGCTGTTGAAAAAGTCCGGGTGTAAGATGTGGATGGCCTGAACCAAGGCAGGGTTCCTGGAGACATGGAAGAAGAGAGGGACTTTGAGATATTCTTAAGACAAAACTAATTTGATTGATTGCATTTAGGGGGCACCAGGTAGGCAAATACCTATTTGCTTCATAAAAGTACATTTCCTGTTCCCAGACTGTAAATGAGTTGGAGCCTCATCATTTGCTGAGAAGGCATTCTGAGAGCAGTAGCTGTGGCAGGACTCTATACCCCACAGGCCCATGGTAGAGTAGGGTCCCTTTGGAGTTTTACCTCCGGAACTGAATGGTTGGTTTCTAAGGCAAAAATCTCCAACCTAGTCTCTAAGAGCTAGAGGGAGTCTCAGAGGTCATTTAGTCCCAGCTTCTACCTAATGTAGAAATCATTTCTATACGGAAGTTCCCAGCCAGAATATCATCCAGCCTCAGCCTGAAAGCCACTTCCGGTCTGGGGATTTCGCCACTCCTGAAACCAGCTCCTTCTACCTCTGAACAGCTCTATTAGAAAGCTCTACTCTTCACTGAGCCAAAATCAGCCTTCCATTCTTTGGTTCTGGCGATATCCTATATATAAAGGCCACACGAGTGTGACTCTTTTTCAAGAAGTCTTCCTCAGGAATTAAAGATGACTTTCGGATCCCCCCAAGTTTCCTCAGTTCCTGCTGCCCCTTGTGGGACTTGGTGTCTGCACCCCTTATCATCTTGGTCATGCTCCTGTGGACAAGCACGAAACATCAGTGCTTCTCTTAGGAGGCAATACCAACAACCGAACATAACACCGCACATGTGGTTTAGCCACAACGCCCAATGGTCTGGACATGTGTTTTCATCAGTGTAGCCTGAGGTTCTTAGTTTTTTGTAGCAGCCAAATCAATGGCACCTGCTGAGTTTCTGGTCACCAAAACCCCCCAAACTAAATCTCTCTTATCCTGTCACATCTTACTCTGTCAGTCCTATCCACCTCAGTTGATTTTTTTTTTTAAGATTTTATTTATTTGAGAGAGAGAGACAGAGAGAGGGAGCATGCACAAGCAGGGGGAGGGGCAGAGGGAGAGGGAGAAGCAGGCTCCTCACTGAGCAGGGAGCCTGACATGGGGCTCAATCCCAGGACCCCAGGATCATGACCTGAGCTGAAGGCAGATGCTTAGCTGACCAAGCCACCCAGGCACCCCTCCATTTCAGTTGATTTTGAGGATCTATGTGCAGGATTTTATATACATTCTTATTAAACTTCACCTTCTTGGGTCTGTAGTCCCAGAGTTGGTCTGTGATGAAAGTTAACTGATCCAAGACTCAAAATGATATTAACCATGCTTTTAGTTTTGTGTCGTATCTTTCTTGTCTTGATCTTTTCCTAATCCTAGAGGAGCTCAGGAACTTTGACTGTTCGTTCTGCTGCAGCAGCCGATGTGGCCCCACACTCCTCTGCCCCTTAGCCTCTGCTGTTGCTGCCACGGCCCTGTTGTCACCCCTGGTGACAGGGGCTGACTCGGATGTCTTTGGGGTTTGCCACTCCTCTGCCCATTGCTCGCTCCCACACTGTTGTTGATGTTGTTATCATTCACTTTCCTTCCAGTCATCCTAGTCCTTCCTGTGCTCCAGCAGGCCCTGCGCTCAGATGGGGAAGCCCTCTGCCCCCAAGCACTGCACTTCTTTAATTATACACCACAGAGGAAGGCTTACCGTGTGTGTGTCTGTGTGTTTGTGTGTGTATGAATATACCCCCTTGTGTTGCAGACCCTATTTCTCTCACCCTATCTTTAGGGTTTTACAGCCTCCCTAACTCTCCACAGGATTCCTTCAAGGCTGGGACAAAAGACAATATAAGTTGTAAGCTCTATCAAGGGGTTGGGGTATAGTCAGTACTCAGTGCCCAGACTGTAACACCCCAAATCTTCACTTCCCACCAGCCTTCCACCAATGTCCCTGGCTTGAACTGGTTACCCTTCATTGGCTACCCAAGGTGAGTTCCACCCCATCCCCCATTCTCTCCTCTTAGAGCACTGCATCAGGAGTTGAAGAACATCCCTTGACCCCTACCCTTAGCTAAGAGTCTTTGTCCTGGAAGTGAAAATCACTTCTAGCTGTATGCTCTCTCTTTGGAGTGTTTGCCTCTTCACTCAAACAGAGTTTACATAGGTGATTGTAGTATGCTTGAATTCTGAGGCAGGTTCACAGAATGCTCACTGTTGCCATCTCTGATACTCAACACATCTCTTTACTGAATGTGCATGCCTCATCCAGCCTAAGAAACTCACATTTGGAGTTTTTTCTTTTCAGATCTGGCCCTAGGCATGTTAGCAGTTATGACTTAACGTCTCTTAGCATAGCTTCCCTCCTCTATAAAATGAAAATATCTTTTCCTTCCTTAATGATTTTTTTAAGGATCCAATGACATACTATATGTAAAATCATTTCACAGGTTCTAACAAACTGTGCAAATATTATTTACTAGAATCATCCATGGTCCAATTCAGCTGTAAGAGTCTAAATCAGGCTGCTGGAAAATATGTGACCAATGGAAGGAATAAAGTTAGTCCCTTGGGGGCTACAAGACTGTCACAGGGTCAGAATCACCAAATTTTAGAGTAGGATGAGGCCTAAGAGATCATTTGGTCCAACCCCCTCATTTTGCTCATGAAAAATCAGACCAGAGAGGAGTCGGAGACTTGCCTTGAGATTTGCTTGGGTCAGAGGATCTGCAGAGAAGTAGCAATCCCAAAGCCACAGAAGGCGAGATGCTGGCCAGCAATCTGAAAATGTGTCCTGCCTCTCCCCAGGTCAGGGACCTTTCTATCAGGTAGATGGATTTTTTAATCTTTTTCCTTACCTTTGAGAGCAAAGTCAGGCTTCCTCAGGCTCACAGGCTCCTTGAAGACTCACCTGTGTCCTTTTGTCAAATGGGTTTCCCAAGCAAACAGAACCATGTTGTTGTTTGTTGCTCAGTTGCTCTGCTGTGCTGGGAATGAAGGCTCCACTCTTGATCGGCCAGGGACTCCAGTGCCAAGTCTCTGATATATAGTGCAGGGACTCCAGGGCATCTGAGTTGTAACAAGAACAAGATGAGCTTTTGGCCTCGGGCTTGTAACCTGCTCCTCAACCCACACTTCAAAGAAAGTTATTACACAAGAGTTAGACTAAATCAAACCAAACTGCAATGTTTGCGCACTGTGGCCCATTTTCAGATCTCGTTGTATCTCACCACAAGCCCCTCGGAAACCCAGTTGGGAGCAGAACAAAACGATCCAATGATAATTTAGTTGTAGGTCTTTAAAAATGAGCTCAACTGATTTATTTTGAAATTTCAGTTAAGCATGATGTCAAGAAAATCTCTCTGGCTATTTATCATCTTTTTTTCCTCTTGCATAGTCCGAGTAGGCAGAATAAAATTAGAAAGTGGCTATTCACATGCTTCCAGTTTTTGTTGTAAGCTGATATTGTTAGTAGAATATTGGAATGTTAAGATGTTTGGTGGTAATTCTCTGCCCAAAGAACACTCTTTATTATGTCATTTTCTTTTTACTTTTTTTAAAAGAGGGAGTGGGGAGGGACAGAAGGAGAGGGAGAGAGAATCTTAAGCAGGTTCCATGCCCCTCGTGGAGCCTGATGCGAGGCTCGATCTGACAACCCTGAGATCATGACCTGAGCCAAAATCAACAGTCAGATGCTAAAATGACTGAGCCACCCAGGCACCCCAATGCCATTTACATTGTTTATTAGGAATGTTACACAGGTGCTATCAGAAGAGACACAATAGATGATCTAAAGATGTACATTTCACTTTGGTATACTACTACCCCCTACTTTTTCAAATCACCACAACCTGAAAGTATGAAAAATTACATTTTTTCTCTGTAGCTTTGAACAGTAGATACAAGATGCATAAGGCTTCTGAATCATCAAAGAAATAAAACTTATACTCATTGTCATCTAGTGTTGAGTATGTGTTGTAGAATGGTTTCCAAAACTTCATATGGTAAATATGGTAACTCACATTTTATTTAATTTCGTAATTTAACAGTTGAAGCCTGTCCCTCTTAGCCATTTACCATACATTTACTGGGTGTACAGGGAAACATTTAGAAAATCCTCTAGTTCCAACCATGAATCATTGCAATGTCTCAGAATCATGGAGGGTTAGGGCTAGGAGAGATTGTCAAGTTGTATGAAAAAGGAAACTGAGACTCACAGAATACATTTGTGGGATAAGGTGGGTCAGCATGAGACAGCTTCCAGAATGAGGTGAGATTTCTGGTATGTCTTGGAAGGTGGATGTTTAGATAGGTGTAAAGGAGATGGCAAGTGTGCCTGATTGGGGGAATGCAGTGGATTGGAAACTAAGATGTATTCAACAGAACACCTATTATACATCAGGCACCTTATTACATATGAGCTCATTTAATCTTCACAAAAAGCCAATGAAATAAAGATTATCATCTCCATGTTACAGGTGAAAACAGATTCAGGGAAGCAGGGTGACTTGTACACAAGTAGGATATTAGCAAGTCAGATTTAGAACCCAGGTCATTCGACCTCAAAACCTTTGTTCCTTTATTCCACACTGACCTACAGCAGCTGTATCATGAACAAAGTAAAGAAAAATAAATGAGCATGGCAAATATAAATGAGAGAGGGAATATACTTGATTGAAATAAAGGCTTCCTGCTGAGGAACAGGGCTTATATGGTAACAGTAGACCTAGATCCTATCAGGCTAGGATAATAACTAACCTTTATTAAGCATTTATTACATGCCAGTCATGATGCTGAGTTCTTTTATCTCATTTAATCCTCAAAATAACCCTATGAGGGGATACTGTTATTATCCTCATTTTGCACTTAGTGAATCTGAGGTTATAAGTAATCTGTCTGGGTTCACACAGACCATGGATGGCTGAATTAGAATGAGTTGAAATTCAAATATAATCTGTTGGACTCCAGAGTCTGCACTCTTGAAACACACTAGAGAATTAACATTTTGTGAGTATTCACCGTGTGCCAGACACTGTGCTGAGTGCTTTATATGCATATCATTCAATCCCACAGAAATCCTATGAAGGAGATATCATTATTATTTCCTCTATTTTATAGATGAGAAGTCACAGGTGAACTGAAGCTCAGGAAGGTTTAGTAACTAGTCCAAGGCCACACAGTTTGGGAGGGCTGGAATCTAACTCAGAACTGTTTGCCCAAAGCAAGGATTCTGGGAGCAAACCACTAAAGGACACTTCTCTTAACTATTCCCTCTCCTCGCACTAAATTTCTTATTTTCTCTTTGGTTTTTCATGTCTTTCCGTGGGTCCTCTATTGCTTCAGATCCTTATATACATTGGACCCAAATCACTGTTAAAAGCAATCCTGGGGTAAATGTTGGTTGTAATGTTGTAAATGGAGGTAATGTGATTAAGACCTCATTTACTCATCAAACATTTATCGAGCCCCTACTAAGAACTGTTCAGGGTGCTGGAAATATAAAGATACCAAAAACAAAGTACCTATCTTCAAGGATTGCATAGTCTTATGAAGGGGAATAGACACATAAGCCAATAAATAAAATGCAGTGTGACAACTGATGTGATAGAGGTAGGGACAGAATAACGTAAGAACAGAGAGAAGGGGCGCCTAACTCAGAATGGGGGTGAGGGTATTGGTGGGAGTTGGGGAAGATGCCCCAAAGAAAGTGACACTTCAACTAACTGTTTCTAAGCTCAATTTTCTTGCACATTTTCTATATCCAATAAGCTGTTTTTGACATTTTGAAGCCGTTAGTTCAAGATGGTCAATACAATGTCACTTAATTGCGTTTTCTTACACACACACACGCGCACACACACAGTCTCGCACATTACTTTTATTCTCTCAATGCACAACTGCTTTCTTTAACTTAAAAAGTCAACACAATGACAGTGGTTTGTGAAAACAACATTTACTGCTTGCAGGGCTTCTGTCGGTGATATCAAATGCGCTGCTCTTAGGAAAGGCTTTGAATGCTTCCCTTATTTGACCAAAGCAGCAAGCCCAGCTGATGAAGCACTGAGTCAAGGGTATCTCTCATCACATGTGACTCTTAAACCAAGAGACATTTCCAAGGTCTTTCCATATGTATTATTTTTAGATTTAAAAAAAAAATCATCTTTCCTCTTTTTCGTGGCGTCTCAGAGGCGGTAGGCTGCTTCAGGATGAAGCTGAACATCTCTTTCCCAGCTACTGGCTGCCAGAAACTCATTGAAGTGGACGATGAATGCAAACTTCGTACCTTCTATGAGAAGCGTATGGCCACAGAAGTTGCTGCTGATGCTCTGGGTGAAGAATGGAAGGGTTATATGGTCCGAATCAGTGGTGGCAATGACAAACAAGGCTTCCCCATGAAGCAGGGTGTCTTGACCCATGGTCGTGTCCGCCTGCTGCTGAGTAAGGGGCATTCCTGCTATAGACCAAGGAGGACTGGAGAGAGAAAGCGCAAATCTGTTCGCGGTTGCATTGTGGATGCCAATCTCATTGTTCTCAACTTGGTCATTGTAAAAAAAGGGGAGAAGGATATTCCTGGACTCACTGATACTACTGTGCCTCGTCGCCTGGGGCCCAAAAGAGCCAGCAGAATCCGCAAACTTTTCAATCTCTCTAAAGAAGATGATGTCCGCCAGTATGTTGTGAGAAAGCCCCTAAACAAAGAAGGTAAGAAACCTAGAACCAAAGCGCCTAAGATTCAGCGTCTTGTTACCCCACGTGTCCTCCAGCACAAACGGTGGCATATTGCTTTGGAGAAGCAGCGCACTAAGAAAAATAAGGAAGAGGCTGCAAAATATGCTAAACTTTTGGCCAAGAGAATGAAGGAGGCCAAAGAAAAACGCCAGGAACAGATTGCCAAGAGACAGAGGCTGTCCTCTCTGAGAGCTTCTACCTCTAAGTCTGAGTCCAGTCAAAAATGAGATTTTCTGTGAGTGACAAATAAGATCAGACATCAAAAAAAATCATCTTTATTGCCATGTAATTTACAGATAATAAAATTCAACTTCAAGTGTTCAGTTTAATGAATTTTGACAAATGTATATAATTGTGTAATTACCATTACAGTCAAGATACAGATATTTCCCAAACCTGAAAAAGTTCCTTTGTCCCTTTTTGCAGTCACTGGATTCAGTCATAGTGAGACCTGTAGTGAGCAGCTGTTAAAGATGTTCAATGCTGGAGAGAATAGGACCAATCTAAGAAACCAAGACTTATTGAGCACTTTCTAGATACCTTACCCAAGTATATGCATAGATTTATTTATAACCCCTACTCCGGAGGTATTTTCTCCCTTCTTATAGAAGAGGAAACTAAGGCCCAGAGAATTTAAATAACGTGCTTCAGGTCATTGAGCCAGAAGAGGTGGAGCCAAGATTCCACCCAAATTATGGTTCTCACAATACCTTCTCACTAATACATAGAGGAAAAGATAATGAGAAATATGGGAAGCCAAACACAGAAGACTAGATACTGTCTATTGATATGAAATTCTAGAAAAGGCAAATCTAGTGATCAAAAGCAGATCATTGGTTACCAGGGGTGAGGAAGAGGATTAACTGTAGAGGGGGACAAGGGAATTTTTTCAGGTTATAGAAATATTCCATATCTTGATTATAATGGTAATTACACAACTATATACATTTGCCAAACTCATCAAAATGTATACTTAAAATTGAATTTTATTATATGCAAATTATACTTCAATAAAGCAAATTTTTAAAAGAAAAAATACAGAAAGACCTTGGAACTATCCCTTTGTTTAAGTCACAGCAACCACATTGCCTTTAAAAGTGTAACTTTTGTCATATCAAATAATAAAAGTATAGAAATATTTTTTTATGTAATTTGATGCTAAAATTTTTTAAATCTGGCAAAAGTAAATTTGCGTTAACTATGATGTTGAAGTCAAATCAGCACGCTTTATTTTCTTGCACTAAATGAACAATTCAATATACACATTTCTGAATCCCTTGTAAATGTCTGGTGAATGGGGGTCTGATTAAGCATGATCCAAAAAGAGCTTGCAAGTAAGACTGTTTACTAACATTTCAATTTCTATGCCTCATTTATTAGACTTAGAATAAAAAGGTGAGAGGGCTGTTTGGGATTGTCTTTAACCTTGATGATATTTCCACTGAAGCAGCATAATGGCTCTTAATTGCTTAAGTGAAGAGAACATGTTGACGTGTCCTTCTTTGGGCTAAGAGCTTAGAGCCTAAACCATTATGCTAATTCAAGCATTATATACACCAAAGTATTTATGGGACTGACACAAGTGATGTTGCAGGTAAAGGGCTGTGAAATGGTCTGTAAACAGAGAGAATTGATTTGAGGCCCCAAAGCAGTGCTGTTAAAAGTCACAGCCATTGAACAGCCAACCCTACAATTTCTATCCAGATTGTCAAACTGGGTCAGACAGTGTCAGCAGGGCTGCCATTAGAGATCAGATGGGTGGTTTAATAATATGTAAACCAACCACATACACAGGTAATTCTCGTGATAGAGGTCCATACCCGTCTGGTGTGTGTGTGAGAGAGAGAGAGAGAAAGAGAGAGAGAGAGAGAGAGAGAGAATTTTCATCAGGAAAACTTCACAGCACCACATTTAATCAAATATTAATGCACTGGTTTTTGGCAAAAGAAAAACTTCCAGGAGGTACAAGTTAGATAAGAAAGCAACAATGCAATGTAAAAATATCTAGGGAGAATGAATCTGCAATCATACAAGAAGGAAGGACAATCAGATCCTTACACTTGACCTTCGAGGCTTTCAACATCATTTGTTTTTTATGTGTCTCTTCCTATAATAGGCCTGTACATTTTTTGAGCCAACCTCAAAATAATTATGTAAAGGCTCCTCATCACCTGCATTGCTACCATGCCTCACTTCAGATATTAGAAAATGTAATCGATTTCTTTAAAAACTAGGTTCTATATGTAAAGTCTCCAAAACGACATTTGGATGGCTTAGTTCCATCTGTGATTTAAATCTGTGAAAACCAGTATTATTCAATTGTTTAGTCTGATTTTAGAAGACTATTATGGAAAATTTCCTTCCGTCCCTACTTAAAGGCAGAGGAAGAGATCATGATTCCCTTCCTTTTCCTTTCCCAAACAGAACAAAATAGAAATCTGTAAACATATTAGGAGGAGTAGAGCATGATGATGAAGACTATGGACTTTGAGTTCCAATCCCTACTCTGCCACTTACTGACATTGGTCAAATTATATGATCTCTCTGGGCCTCAGTTTCTTCTCAGTAAAATGGGGCATTTGACCTTGCAGGACTGTAATGGGGATGATTATGTAAAAAATGCTCAGAAAAGTGCCTGGCACAAAGTAATCATTCAAAAATAGAACATATTACTGATACATATTTGGCCTCATAAACTTTTGATTTATGCCTGCTACAATTTATAGCTAAGTATAATTTTTTTCTTTCTTGGGATTCACAGATACTATTAACATTCTAGGGAGTTTATTAGATATGTGTGTATGGTATTTAGAAAACAAAACAGCTCATTGTTCCCTCCTTTTTTCTTTTTTCCCTGATGGTTTTCTGCCGTAGGATTAGGCCCTACCACAGGAGGACATCTTTCTCATTTGGTTTCAATGTTGGAGCTGCATAAGGTGGCAGTCACCATGAATGGAATAACAGTGACATCCTGCACTAATTGATATGGATCAGTTAAATTCTTCAGGCCCCTCTTTTGGACAACAACCTCTAGGATGCTTTTCATCTTATTAGATTGGCATCTTATGTTAATTTGCTGCCGTTCCAAGCCAAGCTTTTAGTGTAGAGCTCTGCTTATATTGGTTAATAGTTTTATTTTTTTATTTTTATTTTTTAAATATATTTTTTTAAGATTTTATTTATTTATTCATGAGAGACAGAGAGAGAGAGAGAGAAGCAGAGGGAGAAGCAGGCTCCCAAGGAGCAGGGAGCCCGATGCGGGACTCGATCCCAGGACCCCGGGATCATGACCTGAGCCAAAGGCAGACGCTTAACCATCTGAGCCACCCAGGCGCCCCGGTTAATAGTTTTAATTAAAACATCTTTTTCTAGATATACACCTGCTTGGGAAATTTTGATTAATCTCAGAATCATGAATGATTGTATTTAAAATTGACACAGCATGAAATCAAGACATGGTTTAACTATCATATGACTTTACTGTCCTTCCTTTTAGCTGTTTTTCTTTAGAATGTACATGAATTAAAAGATAGGATTTTTATTTAATTTTAATCAGCTGATTAGTTCTAGGGGTAAATTGTATTATGGTATTTTTTAAGGGCTTAACACGTGGGATTGTATCAAAGGTTATATAGTTTATAGTTACTAAAAAGGTTCTGTTTTAAAATTTCTAAAATGCTACAAACGTATATTTTAGAAAATATTTTTAAGTGCACATAAGACATTCCTTGATTGTAGGTGGAGGAATTTTTCCGATTTCCGTCATAACATTTTTGAGCTAGAGGTTTCTTTGAATCTTTGAACATACGCACATTTGTTTCAGAGATACTGCCATTAACTCTGGCTGAGGAGAAAATTCAGTAAGAGGACGAGAGATGCTCTCTAGAGGTTCTTTTCTTTTCTTTTTTTTTAAAGATTTTATTTATTTATTTGAGACAGAGAGAATGAGAGAGAGACAGCACGAGAGGGAGGAGGGTCAGAGGGAGAAGCAGACCCCCCGCCGAGCAGGGAGCCCGACGCGGGACTCGATCCCGGGACTCCGGGATCATGACCTGAGCCGAAGGCAGTCGCTTAACCGACTGAGCCACCCAGGCGCCCCTCTAGAGGTTATTTTCTTTTCTTTTTTATTTCTTTTTTATTTTTTTTTTAAAGATTTTATTTATTTATTTGAGACAGAGAGAATGAGAGAGAGCGCGCACATGAGAGGGGGGAGGGTCAGCGGGAGAAGCAGACCCCCCCGCCGAGCAGGGAGCCCGATGCGGGACTCGATCCAGGCACTCCAGGATCACGACCTGAGCCGAAGGCAGTCGCTTAACCGACTGAGCCACCCAGGCGCCCCTCTAGAGGTTATTTTCTTTCAATCCTTTTCATAGGCAGGGTAGTGCCCCATAACTCTGGGCCAATAGGGATACCTTTTATAAAGGTAGCAAAAAGATTTCATAGCCTCAGCATAGTAACCCGTTCAGAGATTCTATAACCCAGGCCCAGCATTTCCTCAATGAAGTTTAAACCAAATCAGAATAGTCCCCCAAAACAGTGTTATAGATTAGGCCCCTCCTGTCCTCTTAAGAGGCAAAGTCAAAGAGATGTACAAACAGCTTGAGCTGGTTCTCTGATTCCCTCAGGCAACAGAGAAAAAGCCTTTAAGTCTATCAGGGATGACAAATAGATTTCAGCATGAGTGTCAATTCTGATAGATTAGTGGTAGTTGCCTGGAGCAGTGTTTGAGGACTTGAGGTTCTGTCCAGGATCAGCAGGAAATTGTGCCATGATCTATTAGCAATGCCTGCCGTGGTGAAGGGATGGAAGACAGGAGCAGGGGCCCCACTTCTTGCTAGGATTTGCCATTCCAAACTTGTATGTTTTATGTTCTTCCCTATTGCCTGTTTCTCCCAGTTGAAGTTACTTTAAGGTTAACAAACAAGTACTATGCTAGGTTAATACAAAATAGATGTTTCTTCCACCTGCATCATATTTTAAGATTTTCATATAGATTTGGAAACATCCTGGGAACTCTTTTTTTTCTTGAACAGATGAAGAGTAATCGTTTCTTCTGAGAGCCTGAAACTTTTACTTTACTGAGCACATATATTGAGCACCTACTATGTACTAGCATGTGCCAGGCATGTATGGGTAAGCATAAGTGGGCTACATTACCCGCTCAAAATATCTTTATTAAGTAAAAAATTATGAAAATCCCCTGAAGTCCCTAGAAATGTTTCATGCTCAATAAATTTGAATTATTCTTCCTTTATGTTTTTTATATGCAAGTTTTGGCTGAACATGTTTGGGCTCTTAACATCCCCTCACCCGTCTTGCAAGAAGAAACACAGAAACACCTGACTTGGGAGTTGAGAGATGCGCTCTCTTGTCCTGGTTCCATCACTAAGAGGCAGTGGGACCTGAGCAAGGCCCTCCACCAGCCTGTGCCTCCATTCCCTATCTGTAAAGGAGAACACTACTGACTCCCTGGAAAGGGTGTGGGGCTGGTCATGTAGTAAAGGAAAGCACCTGGAACAAAACAAAATGTCTTATGCTAATGCTTTCTACATCAGCATGGAGCCTTGACTATTGTTTAAAATTGAACAAAGGAGAAACACAGAGATCACCCCCAAATATTATCTAAAACACTTAAACATTACATTTTAAATTCTTGCAAATATGGAGTGGGGGAGGGACAAGGATTTGGCCCAAGTCTAAATATATTGAGTCAAACAGTCCTGAGTTCTAATGTTCTGGCGCTTTGAAATTCTTTGGAAAGTTACTTTACCATTTTTAAACCTCTGTTTCCTTATCTGCACAATGGGAACAATAATAGCACCTGTCTCAAAAGATTGTATACTGGATTAAATAATGATGTAAAAAG
>NC_138372.1:46981651-46989523 GCF_054177405.1 Leptonychotes weddellii
ATTTTTTAAATTTAAATTTAAATAACAATTTACATCCTTCTGCCAAACACCACTGCGCCCCCTGAAGTGTGCGGAAGGCACAACAGTTCACGTAGCTCCAAGTGTGGTAACTGCCATTCTGATTTGAAAAGAGAGGTGTTGCCAGTTTTCAGAGCAATTAAAATTGGTTAAAAATAGCAAATGGCCTCATAGCTGCTGCACAGTGATTTGAGCAGAATTCAGCATTGGTATGTCTACCATGGAACAAAATCTGTGAGTTGCTAAGTGGATTGCCCTAGTGACACTGAATATACTGCAATGGCAAATATTGGGCTCAGTTGCCAGTGAGCAAGATCCAGATGCGTGAGAATCTTGGTGGTCCTGAGAGACTCCTCTGCACAGATCCACAGCTACACTGCAGCAGCTGGATGGGTAATGCTGATGCTTTGGAACAGAGATTTCATGGTTCTGAGTTGGTGAAACTGTGTGCTAGAGTGTTTTCTGCTTCATAGATTGATGAAAACATTGCAAACATGTTCTCTATTTCTTTTTTTTTTTAAAGATTTTATTTATTTATTTGAGACAGAGAGAATGAGAGAGAGAGAGAGCACATGAGAGGGGGGAGGGTCAGAGGGAGAAGCGGGCTCCCTGCTTGCGGGACTCGATCCAGGGACTCCAGGATCATGACCTGAGCCGAAGGCAGTCGCTTAAGCAACTGAGCCACCCAGGCGCCCTGTTCTCTATTTCTAAAAAGGCAAAAAAAAATGTCTTTTCTATCTAAAATTTTAATTTAAGCAACAGGATAAAAATAGCACTTCATTCTGCATTATTTTAGTCCTTAGACTCTACACTTCAAATAGAGGAGTTAGAATAGGAATTAGAATTGCATTAGTGATTTTTGTTATTTAAGAAAAATGAACTCATGATTGAGATTGAGGGCTTTTTAAATATTTTCCCATTTTCAAATTCCAACCTTTAACCCACAGTGAGAGGCAGTGTGGCATACCAGTGCAGATCTGCAGCAAGTTTATTGAGCATTTATGGTGGATGAGGCACTTGGCTAAGCACTTGACCTGCATTATGTCACTTCATCCCCATGAACCTAACTCAAGGGGGTTACCAGTGAGAAAACTGAAGCTTAGGGACAGGCAAAGCCATGGTGTGAACCCAAGGCCATCTGACTCCAAAACCTAGAATAGGCCTCCTTGCATGGGAGAGAGCGAAAGTATGAACTCATCAAAAGCAAGTAAATTTTGTTCCTTGTTGACAAAAATATTTACCACAGAAAAAGTGAAGAATTTAAGCAATGAGAAATTATGTCCTTCTCTCTCTCTTTTAAAGTAGGCTTTATTTTTTTTTTTAAAGATTTTATTTATTTATTTGAGAGAGTGCGCAAGAGCACAAGCAGGGGGAGTGGCAGAGGGAGAGGGAGAAACAGACTCCCCCACTGAACAGGGAGCCTGATGCAGGGCTCAATCCCAGGATCCTGGTATCATGACCTGAGCCAAAGGCAGACACTTGACTGAGCCACCCGAGTGCCCCAAATAGGCTTCATTTTTTAGAGCAATTTTAGATTTACTGAAAAATCAAGAAAACAGAGTTTTATGTTCTCATTTCATATTTTTATGTATCTTTTTTGTTACGGTGCTAAGGTACTGAATTTGCAGATTTTTCACCTAGAGATTTTAAATGAAGATTTTTAAAGTAAGGTGTTTTTTTGGGGGGGATACTCATTTTCATAAATGGTGACATTTTGTTGATAAGTGGCATCATAAAGGGAGGAAGTGTAGTTTTAAGGTTTTTTTCTTATTGATTTTTCTTTTTTTTTTTTCTTATTGACTTTTCTTATCAAGTCTTCATTTCTGCCCTCATTCTGATATCTAGTGAGAGAACCAGGATGACCAAGAATGGGAACAATTCGGGATTTGGAGTCAGAAGCCTTGGGTTTAATTAAACCCCAGTTCTGGCCCTTATTCGCTGGGCAAGTTAATGTCTTTGTGAGTCTCAATTTCCACTCTGTGAGATGGGAATAATGAGAACCAATAGAATTAGAAAAGGATATCACTGTAAGCTATAAAGGATTAACCAAATGTTAGTTCTTATAAGGAGTATTCCTTATACATGAGATGTGACTCTAGGGCAACATAATTTATTTTATAAACCACAGTTTATATATTCAAATAAATCATGTCTCTAGAGAGTGAAATAATGAAATTCAGTAAGTAATGGGTAGAATATTGGTTTTGGAATCAGGTAGACCTGAATTTGAATCTTGGCCCTTCTACTTAGCTAGGTAACTTTGAACTTTGCCTTATACCATCTCTGGTTCTCAGATTCCTTAGATCTGCAATGGGATAATATCACCTAAATTACAGAGTTGTTTTGAGGACCAGAGTTGATGTATGTTAAGCATCTAATACAGTGCCACTCACAGAATAGGCCCCAGTATCATTATCATTACTATTTTGGGGCTTCAGCAATCCCATATGCTCCCTGGAATTCCCAGGGAATGCCCTGGGAAACTCAATGGTTTCTGTGTGACTTCTGGCTTGAAAACTACTTCCAAAGAGGAAACCAGACCTGATTTGGTTAATGTTCTTTTTGATTTTTTGAAAATGTAATTTAAGAAGAAAATTCTAAAAAGCTACAGTTGTTTTCTGGCATATTATTTGCAGAGTGCTTTACAAGTCCCAGCTTAGGGGACTCTTCTTTGTCTGGAACACTCTCTCCCCACCTTGTACCCATACTCTGCTGAGCTAATTCCAACGTAGCCTTCACATCCCTGCTTAAGCATCATTGCCTCAGGGAGGACATCCCTTAGCCTCCAGACAAGTGAACCTCACTTTGCTCCCTATATTTCTTTTGTAATACTTACTGCCTTATAATCACTTCTTAAATGTCTGCTTCCATTGCAAACTGTAAAGCCCCATGACACGCATGCTTCCAAATGACTTTACATGTCAGTAACTTGCTTGCACACTCCTAGGGTTAGATACCCTTACAATGAAAAGCACTGAAAAAGAATCTTTTTTTTTTTTTTAATTTGAAAGAGAGAGACACAGCGAGAGAGGGAACAGAAGCAGAGGGAGTGCTGCCTGGGTGGCTCAGTCGTTAAGCGTCTGCCTTCGGCTCAGGTCATGATCCCAGGGTCCTGGGATCGAGTCCCACATAGGGCTCCCTGCTCAGCGGGAAGCCTGCTTCTCCCTCTCCCACTCCCCCTGCTTGTGTTCCTGCTCTCGCTGTCTCTCTCTCTGTCAAATAAATAAATAAAATCTTTAATAAAAAAAAAAAGAAGCAGAGGGAGTGGGAGAAGCAGGCTTCCCGCTGAGCAGGGAGCCTGATGGAGGGCTTGATCCCAAGACCCTGGAATCATGACCTGAGCCCAAGGCAGGCGCTTAACGACTGAACCACCCAGACGCCCACTGAAAAAGAATCTTAAAACTATTTGCAGTAATCATGTTGTTGTTGGTACTGTTGGTATTGTTAATTATAAGACTGTTATGTGTATTTTGCGGAAATAAAGCAAATTAATAATTAAAGGTTACTGTAATTCTATGATTTTTGGAGTTGTTGCAAATTGAGACTATCAGTGTGGGAAAAGGGAGTTAAAAAAGTCTCATTTAAATTGGAATTATCAATATGGAATCATAATTAATTTTATTTAAAAAAATTTCAAACTCTGTCCAAGAAACAATGGCCGACACAGAAATAATGAGTCAACCCCAGTGCTTAGATTGTGGTGCCCTAATACTATCCCCCACTAAAAGGAACCAGGGCTCTTTAGAGAAAAGGCTGATTCCAAGTTAGGGACAGGAAAATACATGTCAAGCTCATCACAGCTTTTATCAGGTAGTAAGGAAGTAATCAGAAGCTACCAGGGTTCCATCAAAAGGGTTCAGCAGCCAACTTGAAGAGGCTTCTGGTCAAAGATGGAACAATTTAAGCATCCTTATGGGTAATAACTGCAATTGAGTAAGTTCATCAGATATGTTTTAAAATCAGAAGTTCATAACAGAGAGAATGAGAAAAAGAGAATGCGGGAAATGGGAGGGGAGGGGAGATGGGGGAGGGGGAGGGAAGGGGAGGAGAGGGGACTGGTGGGAAGAATGAAGAAATGGGAGAGGCAGGGAGAGAGAAAGAAAGAGGAAATATGTGAAAGAGAGGATGAGAGAGAGGAAGAGAGAAGAGGAATTAGGGGACAAAGAAAGAAAAAGAGGGAGAAAACAAGCAAGCAATTGGTCACCATGGAAAGATGCTAGTCAACCAACTCATTGTTCCGAAAACTGAAAATAAAGGGAAAAAAATCAAGCATTTATCTTCCTTTTCTATGTGAATTATACAATTGGGTAAGCGAATAGAAAGTGAAGGAAAGGTCCTTTTTATAATGTATTCCAGCTAATAAATATAAATGAAAAGATAGAATGAGAATATCACCATTTTGCAACTACTAATGAATGAATTGATTTGGGCATTTATTAAGCTGTTAACATCACAAAAGAGAGGCATTGATATTATGGGTCTCCTAATGGAAGAACATTCCTTGCCAAAAAATTCAAACCTGAAAATAAAAAGCAAATCCCTGTTTAGGCCTCACCTCCAATGAGGAGCCTTTCTTTATAACACGGAGATGTAATTGAACATATCTCTTCTGTTCTACTTTTATATCTTATCCGTGCATTCACTTGTTTCACAGATACTCATTCACTTGATTATTGCATGCTTTCTTTGTTTCTACTCTTGTCCTCCTCCAGTCTAATATCTACTTAGCAGCTAAATGATATTTTAAAATGTAAGTCAGAGAATGTAACTCCTCTACTCAAAACCTGCCAATGGTTTACCATTAGCCCTTGAATCAAATTAAAGGTCTTCGCCATCACCAACAAGGTCCTACAAAATCTGGCCCAAATTCATCACTTGCTATTCTCTCCCTAACTCATTTTGCTCAGCCATATGGACCTTCTTGCTATTCTGTCAATGCACGGAGCACAATCCCACCTCAGGACCTTTGCATATACTACTACTGCCCCACATATCCACATGGCTTACTCCCTTACCACCTCCTTGTCTCTTCTCAAATACTCCTGGCCAAAGAGTCTTTCACTGAGTACCCTATATAAGCAGCAACCCTGATACTCTATTTCCTTTAACTCACTTTATTTTTTGTAGCATTTATTATCACAACTATATCTTATATTCATTGTTTTATTATCTTTCCCCCATTAGATTGTAAACTCTAGAAGCAGGGACTTTGTTTACTTATTCTTTTCTATTTCCCCAGTGCCTAGAACAGTGCCTGTTACATAGTACATATCCAATAAATACTTGAATGAGTGAATGAGTTCATGCAGGAGTTGCTGTGTCACAGTGCATTAAACATGAGTCCCCCATAACAGCTTATTGAGGAAAAGCAGTATGCGTTTTTCAGCTTTTCATTGCAGCATTGCTTGATGCCTGGCACTTAGTAGGTCCTCAATAAATGCTTTTTATACTATTAAACTTACTTTTGCCTAATAATTTTTATATCTATAGCTATAAGGATACTTCTGAAATAGAATATTTCCATTGTGTGTGTGTTATAGATGTCACTGGATTCCTAAATTGTGTTTCTGTGAGAAAACGGTCTCAAAATAAGTCTTACAAGAAATAAAATCATCCATCATGAAAAGATAGAGTTCTAAGACCAATAAGGGCACAGAAATTATTAAGCATACTAGTCATTGGCCAAACATTAAGTAGGATACTGTGTGAAGCTGGAACGTATCACAGGCCCTTCTCCTATGGGTCTTGATATGCAGTGTCTCTGAAAATGTGTCTAGAAGAGGTGGGTGGGGGCAAAAATGGATCTTCTTCAGTCACGCTCTGTTGGAGCCACTAGGTGGTGCTGTCAAAGACAGTGTGATTTTCATGTGTGGATTCAGAGGGGAAATATCTTACTAACTTATAAAGTAAATAATTTTTATTTTTTATGACCATAGCACTGCATACTTATATCGTAGAACATTTGGTAAATACAAATAAGCAAAAGGAAGAAACACTCATCCAGAATGTTTCCAGAAAAAACACTGTAACAGTGTGTATATTCTATAATTGATGATGATGATAATAATAATAGCTTACATTAAGTGCTTACCATGTGTCAGACATTGTCCCAATGCTTTATACTTATCAGCCTCCCAGTCTTTCTAGGAAATTTCTCTCTATAAATAGTCATATATGAGATATATATATTGATAAGTATATCAGATTGGCTGTTAGTTGATAACCTGCCACATAGTAAACGCTCAACAAATATTAGTTGTATGAATTATTGAGAATTTAATGATATAATTCATGAAAAGCACCTGGCCCATCTAGTCATTCAATAAATAGTAACTATATATTGCTGTATGTATTAACATTAATTAGTTTACAAAACAACCCCGTAAATGTTCTTTGTTCAAATTGCCCCTAAGAGAGGGAAGTTGAGTTAGTTGAGTGACCCAGTAACAATAAGAAGCCCAAATTTAGCTTTTCTTTTGGCATTTTAACCTCTTTGTCCTTCTGTACCTGGTGTAAAGGCTTGCTTTAGGCTTAGGGGTCTGTGTCTCAGGCTGGTAAAAGTCTGAGAAGTAAAGCCAGCCTGGAATCCGGGAGTGTCCTAGGTGACTCCACTATCCAGGGTCACACTGTCTGTGGGGCTCACAGAAACAAAACCTGGTGCTGGGGCTGGCTCAGGACAGCTGTCCCAACAGGATCTCTTGGAATTACTAAATAGCTAGCTGAGATGGTTTTCCTTCTGCTTGACCTCCATCCCCCTATCTCCCCCTGACCACTTCAGTTTCTATACCATCTGAGGTTACTGAAAATTGATTTAGTAAACACTTCTGAGTTACTATGAGCAAGGTACTGTGCTAGACACGTGGTTGCGGGGAGGAGGGGTAAGGGACAGTGAGATAATCATGCCTCTGCCTTCCAGAAGCTTTCAGACCAATAGGGAGGATAAGAGAACTCCGTATCTCCAAGATAAATAACTCCTTCTAAGTCTCTGACTTCCAATCAGAAAAAGTAAACAGTTTCTCAATGTGTGATCTGGAGTGTTTGATAAAAGTGCATCTCAGACCTACTGGATTCGAATCTCTGGATTGGGGAGGGATAGTGGTTGGGATCTGCATTTATAACAAGCACCACAGGTGCTTCTTACACACATACTGAAGTTTGAAAGGCGATGGTGGTAGCAGCCCAAGATAAATGCAGACAATAATGGAGATTGAAAGGAAAAAAGAGCGTATGTTTAACTTGCCTACCACATGCCAGACACTGTACTAATCACCTATGTCTTTTGATTTCTCTTAAAAATACTCTAAGAAACTACTGTCATCGTTGCCATTCCCCTTTTTTAGAGATGAGGAAACCAAAGCACAGAGAGGTTAAATAACTTGCTCCAAGTCACACACAGAGAGTGGCAGAACCAAGATCTGAACCCATGTGGTTTGATTCAAGAGCCCATGCTTTTAACCATTAAGGTCAAATGCCTCTCAGAGATGGTGACTGTCACAAAGGCCTCAAAGAAGCTTGCAGAGGTGCAGAATGCCTCCGTGAAGAACCTGGGCAAGATGATGTATTTGAAATGTAACAACCATCAAGAACTATTGGTTCTTATTAGTCCCTTTCTTTTCTTTTTTTTTTTTTAAAGATTTTATTTATTTATTCATTAGAGACAGAGAGAGAGAGGCAGAGGGAGAAGCAGGCTCCCAAGGAGCAGGGAGCCCAATGCGGGACTCGATCCCAGGACCCTGGGATCATGACCTGAGCCGAAGGCAGATGCTTAACCATCTGAGCCACCCAGGCGCCCTGTCCCTTTCTTTTTTTAAATGATTTTATTTATTTATTTCAGAGAAAGAGAGAGAGTACAAG
>NC_138372.1:46990023-47061105 GCF_054177405.1 Leptonychotes weddellii
GGGATCATGACCTGAGCCGAAGGCAGATGCTTAACCATCTGAGCCACCCAGGCGCCCTGTCCCTTTCTTTTTTTAAATGATTTTATTTATTTATTTCAGAGAAAGAGAGAGAGTACAAGCTGGGGGGACAGGCAGACGAAGAGGGAGAAGCTGACTTCCCACTGAGCAGGGAGCCCGACACAGGGCTCGGTCCCAGAACCCTGAGATCACAACCTGAGCTGAAGGTAGACGCTTAACCGACTGAGCTACCCAGATGCCCCTCATTAGTCCCTTTAAACCTAGATTGCATGGTATTGTTTTCATTCTTCTAGAGTCACATGGGTAGTTTTTATTTTTTTTAAAGAATTTATTTGTTTATATGACAGAGAGAGAGAGCACACAAACAGGGGGAACAGCAGAGGGAGAGGGAGAAGCAGGCTCCCCACTGAGCAGGGAGCCCAATGCGGGGCTCAATCCCAGGACCCTGGGACCATGACCTGAGCCAAAGGCAGACGCTTAACTGACTGAGCCATCCAGGATCCCCAGCACATGGGTAGTTTTTAAAAAGAGCATAACACTCTTAAAAAAAAATGGGATGCCTGGGTGGCTCAGTCAGTTAAGTGTCCGGCTCTTGGTTTCAGCTCAGGTCATGACTCAGGGTCATGAGATCGAGCCCCACGTCGGGCTCCATGCTGGGCCTGGAGCCTGCTTAAGATTCTCTTTCTCCCTCTCCCTCTGCCCTTCTCCCCCACTCTCTCCCTCTCTAAAAAAAAAAGAGCCTAACAGCAATCCACTGAGCACCTTTTTTGTATAATGCTGTTTATATGCATTATCTCATCAATCTTTGTGGCAACTCTGAGATAACATTTGACTCAATTTAGAGATACAGAAACTATTCTTTTTTTTTTAAGATTTTATTTATTTATTTGACAGAGAGAGACACAGCCAGAGAGGGAACACGCAGGGGGAGTGGGAGAGGGAGAAGCAGGCTTCCCGCAGAGCAGGGAGCCCAATGCGGGGCTCGGTCCCAGGACCCTGGGATCATGACCTGAGCGGAAGGCAGACGCTTAACGACTGAGCCACCCAGGCGCCCCTAGAGATACAGAAACTATTCTTAAAGAGTGTAAGTGGTTTTTTTCCCAAGGACATACAGTTATTAAATGGTGGAATCAGGACTGTTTTTATCCAACATCTGTTGCATCAACAAAGGTGAGTTCAGCTACAAGTAACAAACCTCAATACACAGTGACTTGAAGAATACAGAAGAGGTTCTCACATACTGCATATCCTACATATTGGCAAGTTCTGAGGCAAGACAGGTTTCAGGGTTGGTTAATTTAGAGGCTCAATGATATCATCAAGGCCTATCCAACTTTGGTATCTCTCCACATTTGGGCAATTTGTGGGTTGAATTGTGTCCCCCTCCCCACAAAAAGATATGCTGAAGTCCTAACCCCTAGTACCTCAGAATGTGGCATTTGTTAAAAAAAAAAAAAAAGGGCTTTTACAGAGGTAATAAAATTAAAATGAGGTTTTTAGAATGGGCTCTAATCCAATCCAATGTTACTGCCATTCTTACAAAAAAGGAATATTGGACAAAGGGACAGACATTCCCAGAGGTAGGACAGTGTGAAGACACAGAGGGAGAAGACCCCCATATGATTGGAGTGATGCATCTACAAGAGAAGGAACATCAAGGATGAGGGGCAAATACCAGACACTAGAAGAGGCAAGGAAGTATTCTCTCCTAAAGCCATCAGAGTGCATGGCCCTGCTGACACCGTGGTTTGGACTTCTAGCCTCCCAAACTGAGACAATAAATTTTTGTTGGTTTAAGACACCCAGTTTGTGGCACTTTATTACAGCAGCCCTAGGAAACTAATCCAGCATTAATTTTGCCATCACTGGTATTAGTTCATCTTAGGCAGAGTGGCTGCTACACTTTAAGGAGTTACATCAGACAAAAAAATCTCCAGAGGAAGAAAGAGAGACCACTTCCTTGGTTGGCGAGAAAACTCTTTTCTGAAGGAGCCCCAGCCGACTTCTTCTCCCACTTCACTGGTCAGAGTCCCATGCCCTTTCTCAAACTCAACAATGGCAAAGGGAACACAGTTGCTCATGACCAGTCAATCTGCATCTTAGAAGCAGAGTGGGTCAGATTCTCCTGAGGTGCATGGCTGTGTGTAGGAGAAATAGATTCCTGAAGAAAATCAGGTTCTGTTAGGAAGGAAGATGGATGAGGAGAAGGAATGCTGGGTAGGCCACCAACAGTATCCATCATATTCTAGATTTTGTCCATTATACTATGGCCACCTTTTCTTTGCTCCAGCTTCTCTCCATAGGATGGGAATGATTGCTTTTGTTTTATTTGGAAGTGAGAGAAGTGAATTTGAGTTTATAAGTTAGATTTACATAAATATTGCTCCTTATAGAACCTGAAGCTCAATGCTTGACTCAGTGCCCGAACACAGTAGACTCTCGAATGGCAAGTATTGCAGTGCCACAGGAGAAATATTTCATCCAGTCCTTTGATCTTTCAGCGTCCAATTTTTGTGAAACTGCCCTGTGGGGTGGAAGGACAAAGGAAGGGGCTGATGATTTCGTTGAACCTAGGATTTCAAGAGTAACGAGAAGGATACACTCACCTCCATCCCTCAGGAGCTCCTTACTTCTGCTTCATTATAAGAAAGTCAGATATACAATTGCCTGTGTCTTCCACCCAGATCATCCAACAGTTTCCCTGAGGTTTCTACTGCTGGACATCTCTGTTTTTTAAAGCAGATCCATTCTTTAGTGCATATATAAGGAATGCAAAATCCATTAAAGAGTTCTGAATATGTTGGGGGAAAAATATGACAGGATAAGTATGATGTAATTTAAGTATTTTGGCACAGCAAATGGAAAGAAATTACATTTCCTATTATCTTCCAACAGTTATTGAAAATGAAATGAAATATATTCTATACTCCCCCAAAAAGTCAAGGTTTTTTTTTTTTCCCCTTAAATGCAATTTTTTCGCAGTTTGTTCATTTGGTATGCATTCCCCTCCTTTCATGACATGGAGGCATTCTGTTATGAAACGTTCGATGAAAAAAATGGACAAAAAAAGTATACTACTTCTTTAAAATATATTACAAGAATATTCATTTTCAGCTTTTTATTGCAGCACTAGCTGGTATTCTTGCATGCAGTTTTGTAATTTATTCTGAACATTCTACTTAAACCTTTTTTCAATAGCATGATTTTATTAGAGTCAGCTCACTGGACTTTCCCAAAAAGGTATTTAAGATCAAATAAAACCAGTGCTTGGAAAAATATCATTACAATATGAAAGCAGTTACAAAAACATTAGTACTGCAAAGTTTTATTTCAAATGGCTGAGCTTGCTGTACCCCGGGTTATGGTACTTCTACTTCTGCAGACACACTTACTGGGGAGATAGGGAAAATTGTCATCTTAGCAGTTTTTGCACATGGTGGGGGGGGGTGTGGAGAGCAGGAAGGGGGAAGATAAGGCTATAAAAATTTAAAGTGAGGCAGCAAAATTTTTAGGTGCTAGCATCAATGGTAGAAGTAGATCACCCTCCATCCCAAACTCCCCCTCCCCACCCCACACTTTTGAACCACCCTCCATTCCACAACTGCCCTCGAGGATACAACAGAAATCTTTAGACTTTTACCCAGAGACAAAGTGTTGTCTTCTCTAAAATATAGAGGGTACCTTTTGGAAATATGAGTGGACTGATTATTGAATTAAATGTGTCAGAGTATTATATTCCTTTTGGGTTTTGTTTCATATCTAATAAACTCTTGTCAACATAGTGCCTTATTGGTCAAATGATGTCTTTTAGCACCTCCATCAGGCCGGGCACAAAGTTCGCATCCGAAGGCTTAGTCTGGAAGCAGCTTCCCGGGGAAATCATACAGGGAAGCTTGTTAAGTCCCCAGATTCCAGTGGTGAGCTGCTCTTGTCCTCTCCTTCAAGTGTACTCCCTGCAGCCATCCCCCTACTCACCTTGAACCAGGCCAAGAGGCAACCCAGCACCTTACTCACATCTGATTTCATAACTGAGCACCAAAGACAAATATTTTTCTTATTCAATTGTGACTATGTCTCTCCCTTCCCTGGTAACTGACAGCTGGTGTAGCTGAAACTCAGCCTGGTAGGGGAGAGTCAGCCATGTCCATGGCTGCAATTTGATGGGCCTCCCCCCCACAAGGAAGTTGCTTTCAATTAAAATCTAATGTTCATTAGAAGAAAAAAATATATAGTTTTTGTTGTATTATCCAAATCGCTCCCGGATAAGGTGCTTTTATTTTAGAGAAAGTAATCTATTGATTGTGCAGCACAAAAGGTATTTTTAGTAAAGATGAAATAAATCAGCCTTTTCAGACCATGGTATTTTCATGTAGGTGATTAGTAATCTACATGCAATTCTATTACACAATATTTCTCTCATCCCTTTTCCTCCAAGCATTGAACCCATGGCAAAGCACCTGCATCCCTTAAGTTTGCAGATTAGGTGGTTTCTATGTGGACTTTCAAATGTGATTTTTAAATTGCAAGTTACTATTCGTATTACTTTTCTAAGGAGAAATATGCTTAAAAAGTAAAGTCTTTATTGCTTCTTAAAAGGCCTAGCACTCTGTGATAAATTCTCATATTTTGACTGTTAATATGTTTGAATGAAAATTATTTATACATCTGGGTGAGGTTGAGTGGTTTTCATTTGATTGCTGCCTCTGGAAATGAAAGCAGAGTAGCAGGAAATTTACATGTCATGCTGTGATGTATATCCAGATTATGAGATGATTGTGCAGCAGACGAACCCCAAGTAAAATCATTCCCATCAAACTGTGACAACTGCAATTCCTGACAAGGCCTCTTAGTTTTGGGGGCTATTATCATTGTACAAGAATATAATCTATTGACAGCAGGGCTGTTTAATACATTTAAAGGCAGACAGTGGAAGAAATCTTAACTGTTTTCATTCGCCACTGCACAAGGGTGCAGATCAAAAGTGAATTATATTTAAAAATATGCATGTATGATGATAAGATGCATGACATCCATCAACCTGTTTAGTCATGGTTAGGCTGAGGTGGGGAAGAGCCAATATTACTGCCATATGCGGTCTGAAATAGAGACGTGAGACTGGAAATTATATCATTGCCCAGCCAGAGTGAGCATACGGGGGAGATGCTCTTTTTTAATCCCCACTCTCTAGCTGCCTAAGCATCAAGGGCCATCCATGTTTGTAGCAGTGACTTTGGCACAAACTAGGTATGTGGAGGGCTCCTGTATCTTTGCCCTTCTGTTTAGTAAGTGTGCGTGTGTGTACTCTGCATGGGCACTGTGCAAGCACTGTGGGTGAGCTGGAGATGAGTAAATCATTACCCTGAGAGAAGCTCCTAGTTAGACACTGACATGTGTGCTTATATAACAAGAGTGAAAACTAGGACATAGGGGATGGGAAAACATCTCCAGGGACTGAGGATGGAACTGTTCAGCCTCGAGGTTCCAAATTCCATGACTGGGGTGTTGGTGGAGAGGGACTGCTTAATATCCTATCCCGCAGGTGTGCAGGTGGCAGACAGGGCTGCTTCAGGGTTCAAGGTACAAACTCACCCAAGTGGTGTAGTGATGTTAATGTCCAATGTCGACAGGACTTACTTAGCTTGGTCCCTTTTTATGAGAAACTTCTGGCAGGACTGTGAGGAGCTGTATGGTTTTCTATGTGATAGCGTTGAAAATAAACTGCAAGGAGGATTTTAAATTCCCAAGTTCATTAAGACTCTACAAACCACACATAGGATTCAGTCATTTATTAAAACAGAAGATGTTCAAGGGTAGTTTTTAAAAAATGGAATGAAGAGTCTTGATGGATTAATGGCATTTTTCCTGAGGAATTAGTTCATCAGCTAATATTCAGTACATAAGATTAAAATTGCTTTGCATAGAGACAGCAGAAGGGAGAACAAAGGGTGTGGAAAATGGTTAAAATGTTTAAATCTCAGCTCAACAGCCAGAAACTCCTTCTGGGTCTTTCTGTCCCTCTCCACTGCTTTGGAAAAGAAAATGCTTAAAGAAGCCACACCCATCTGTCTTTCCCCTTAAAACCTGAACTATTAAAGTAAATGCAAAATTATTTTTAGTGCTCATTCCAAAGGTTAATCATGACAAGGAGCTCTTGTCCTTTGAAAGGTTTTATAAAGCTGTCCTGAGAGAAGCAAGGATAGGTCCCCTATAGGGCATAAAACACTGATGAGGTCTGGGTCCCATTCGGAGTTGCCAGGCCGGGACTAAAGGATTATTGGAATGAACGTCCTTCAATGGCTGGCCCAGGCCCCCTTGCTTATCTCTTAGTGATCACTGGCAGCTTGGGAAGGGACTATCTACTCAGAAGAGAAGAGTGAGCAAACCGAAATCACCCATGTCCAAGGGCAGCATTCCCACTGACCCACACCAGGCCCAGGCAAGGTAGCATCTCTGAGTGCTAACATGGGGCCTCTCTTGTGAATGGTAAGTATTAGTTTACATCAGCAAATATTTATTGATTGCCTACTGTGTGTCAGGACTGCACTGAGTCTTTACATTTTCCCTTAGCTCAAAGGACTTTCGGTATAAATCTTGGTAGGTAGATAAGGGGACAGAATAATTTGAGAAGGACCTTTCGTTTTAGTCATTGCAGTGTGTAAACCACCTAGCATAGTGATTGGCACAGAGTAAGCATGTAATACTGTGTTTGAATAAACTTTTTAGTTGAAAAGGGTTGTGTATTTATGGAACTGCAAAGATAGCACAGAGTTCCCGTATACCTCTCAACCCAGTTTCCTTACCACTAATGTCTTTTATCAGTATGGTATATTTGCTACACTAAATGAACCAACATTGATACATTATTATTAACTGAAGTCCATACTTTAAATTTCCTTAGTTTCTAAGTAAGTTTTTTTTTCTGTCCTAGGATCTTATCCAAGATACCACATTACATTTAGGGTTCATATTTCCTTAATTTTCTCTTGACTGTGACAGTTTCTCAGACTTTCTTGGTTTTGATGAGCTTGATAGTTTCGAGGGGTATTGGTCAGGTGTTTTGTAGAATGTCCTTCAACTGGGATTTTTCTGATGTTTTTCTCATGATTGGACAGAGGTTATGGGTTTTGAGGAGGAAGACCACAAAGGTAAAGTGCCATTTTCATCACATCATATCAAGGATACATACTATCAACATGACTTCTTACTTTGATGTTGATCTCGACTCTCTGGCTGAGGTAGTGTTTGCCAGGTTTCTCCACTCTCCCCACCCCTTTTTCCATGCTGTTCTCTTGGGAAGGAAGTCACTATGTACAGCTCACACTTCAGGACACAGACAGTTAACCCAAGCTGGGCCGACCAGATTCCCTCTTCTGGGAATTGGAATTGAGATTTAGAGGTGCTAGTCTCCTGGGGTTGCTTGAACTGCATGCAAGGGGTGGGTGGCCATCTCCTGCTTTGTTCATGGAGAAGCAAGGCAGCTGGTCTGAAGAGAGAGAATAATGAATACCACAGAAAGAATGAAGACAATGGAGAACAGCCAGAAAGACAGGGAGGAGGAAGAGAATCTGCCTTGTTTGTGGTTTTCAGTACTTAGTTCCAGTCCTTTGGGAGACCCAACTGCACTTCTTGCTTTTGGGTTCAGGGAGATATCCATATATGCTTACGATACCCTCCACATCCTGTTTTTTAAAAAAGATAATTTGCATAGCTTTTGGTAACTCGTAATTGATGTCACCTAACATGTTTTCAGATAATTTTAAAATCACTGTTGTACAGCAAAATGGACATGCTTTTTCCCCATCTATGAGCTGAGTATACAGAGTCCACAAGGAACTGGGAGGGCCTAGCCTCCTGATGAAGAGCGTGGCCTTCGGAATCCATGTTCCTCCCTTCCCAGCTTTGGGAACTTGTGTGAGTTATTTAGGCCTTGGCTTTGCCACTTATAAAATAGATATAATACATACTTCACAGGGCTGCTGTGACAATTAAAGGAAAGAATGTTTATAAAGTCCTTAGCAGATTGCTGGGTAAATATTTTGTGAAGCACGCCCCCCCCCACACACACACTAGTCACCCTCTCAGTGAAGTGGTCCTTGCTCACTTGGGCATAATGTCATACGCTCAAAAACCTTGTATATGTCTCCATTATGTAGTGTGGATCTCACTGTATTGTAATTATTTGTTTCTCTCTCAAATTAGAACACAATGTCTTTCTTTATTCCCATAGTATTTAGCACAGGCCTTCATACATAGAAGGTGCACAACACATACTGAACACATGAATTTATTATTCCTTTCAAATATTTATTAGGCACTTCCTTTCATGTTTAGAGGATAGGACTCCAATTATAGGTGAAAATGTAAATAATAGTGAATAACATCTGACAGTTTGCAGCATGTTTACAGTACTTGGTATAACTTGAGCTTACAGGGAACGTGTGAGGTAGAAAGGCAGGGTTTTTAATCTCCCCTATCTGCCAAACATGGAACCTGACTACCAGAGATTAAGTGGCCTGCTTATGGTCCCCAGTCCCTGCAGAGGCAGAGAGGGGCAAACACAGAGGGCTTGGGAGTCCAAGTTTAGCACTCTTGGCACCTTGGAGGCAGTGGTGTGAAGGACTACCATCTGCATGGGATTCCTTTAGGTTAGGATGTGTAAGTGGCAAATGGGAGTCACTGCTAAGAGGAGGGAGGAGGGTAAGAGGGATGCTTCCTTGCTGTGAGGGGCCCATCAAAATTATGGCTTGAAGCTTATTTTTACAGTGTAATAGCGTACCCCGTCTCAGCTGAGCAGAATCCTGTGAAACACAAGTTTAGCTCAGCAGAATTCATCACCAGCTGAGACTTAAAAATGTGTCTGAGCTCTGTACTTATTGAACACACAAAGAGTATGAATATCAAGTTATTCGGCTGTGAAATAATATCAACAAAGTTAGTTATGTTTAATTTAACTGTTGAATGGAGGTTTAGCAATTTGGGACCGAAGCCTCGATGAGGAATGGAGAATGGGCAAATCAAACACTAAATTCCCTTCTCCTAATAGCCCAGGCTCTGCCTAGAGGAAAAAGCTGATCTGTGCTTTCCCACCTCTGCCCATCATCATTAAACGCAGAGCAGTACCTGTCTTGGGCCTTTGTATTTTTCCTACTCTCCTCCAGGGAAGAACAATTGCAAACAAAGCAGGTTCCCAAAGTCCCAGGAGGAGCCCTTTGAAAGCCAGAAGGAGTAAAGATCTATTCCCATTCCTTTTCTTAAATACTTCTCTAGGAGAGCAGTTTAAATAATCTTATCTGTATATACTGATACGATATAAATTGTGGGTTAGGAAGAAGAAAGTAGAATGCGCAGGGTTGTACCCTATCATTGAGAAGGAGTCTCTGTCTTCTGTTGTTTGTGGTACTTAATGACAAAATGTTCATTTTCTTCTCCTTCATCTGTCCGTCTGTCCCGCCCCTCACCACCCTCCCTCCTTCTTTCCTTCCTTCCTTCCCAGTTTCTAATGAAGGAATTTCCATGACTCCCACTGAATGGGAGTCAATAAAGACACTATTGGCATTTGGGGCTGGATAGGTCACTGTGCAGCTTTCTTGTGCATGGGAGGATGTTCATCAGCCTTGGTCCCTGCCCACCAAAGACAACAGCACCACTATAAACTTTGTGGCAAACAAAAATCTCTACAAACTTCTTGATTAAGAATCACTGTTTATTTATCTGGTTGATTTTCATAAATCAGGAAGCAAAAGGAAGAAAGGGTCTTTTTTTTTTTTTAAGATTTTATTTATTTATTTAAGAGAGAGAGAATGAGATAGAGAGAGCATGAGAGGGGGGAGGGTCAGAGGGGGAGGCAGGCTCCTCGCTGAGCAGGGAGCCCGATGCGGGACTCGATCCTGGGACTCCAGGATCATGACCTGAGCCGGAGGCAGTCGCTTAACCAACTGAGCCACCCAGGCGCCCAAGGAAGAAAGAGTCTTGATGAAAGTTTCCATAATTTTTGTTTAAAGAGCTGGGAATCAAATGGAATGCAATTAACCTGATGAGATGTGGGAAAGGCACCCAATTTCCCTCGCTTGCTTCAACCCTATTTGACTGGAAAAATTAAACGCTCATTTTTCCAGATGTTTTTCTACTAGCACTGGTCATAGACAGTCTGGTCAAGGATTCCTAAGTGGAAGTCTGCTGAGGGCACTGGGAAGGCTTTGGCTTTTTCTGATAAATGGGAAGGATAGATGTGGCACTTCCTTTCCCTCTTCTTCCTGCCTTGCACAGAAATGTGTTGGCAGGAGCTACAGCAATTATATTACAACCATGAGGAAAAGCTATTTAAAGCATTTTCAGCAACTACCCATCTCCAGACTTTTTGTTATCTGAGAAAGCTAATCTCTTATTTGTTTAGGCCTCCCAAGCCTTACTCTCAATAGCAGCAGAATAGCTGATACAGCACCATTTAAAATGATACTTGTAAGGTAATATAAGAATATAGAAATATTTTATTATTTAATATTGGTGAAAAGTGGGATGTGTGTGTGTGTTGGGGGGTGTATTTCCACTATATAATCCTTCCTCACACTCTACAAAAACTTATTCACAGAAAAAAGTACAGGAATTATTGCAAATTGTTAAGAGTGTTTTTCTTTGAATGATGTGCCTAAGAATCCTTTTTTTTTTTTTTAAAGCTTTTATTCATCTATTTGAGAGAGAGAATGAGCGAGAGAGAGAGCACACGAGCAGGGGCAGAGGGAGAGGGAGAAGCAGACTCCCCACTGAGCAGGGAGCCCGACGTGGGGCTCGATCCCAGAACCCTGGGATCATGACCTGAGCTGAAGGCAGACACTCAACCTACCCAGGTGCCCCTAATATCTGTATTTTCCAGATATTCTTCAATAAATCTGCATTATATTTTTAAAGAAAAGAACACTGTGTGTATGTGTGTATCACACACATATTTAAAGCCAATGCAGCCTCTGAGTGTGCTAGGAGGAGGATAGTACCTATAATCACAAGCAGCAATCCTCCCACTATACTCAGCTTCCCAGAGTGTGAA
The DNA here is from genome assembly GCF_054177405.1 of Leptonychotes weddellii. NCBI lineage: Eukaryota > Metazoa > Chordata > Mammalia > Carnivora > Phocidae > Leptonychotes > Leptonychotes weddellii. The sequence goes on from NC_138372.1 coordinate 47,001,083, forward strand.
CACAGGGCTGTTGAGGGTTCTAAAGTATAGCATGATGAAGAGTACATGAGGCACTGAGATCAATAATCTTGTGACAGTTAAATCATGGAGAAGAGAAGCATAAGTACTATCTTTAAATATGTGAAGGATTCTCATGTGGAAATGGCTGTTAGTTCCTTCCCTCCTTCATTCACTCCAAATATTTGTTGAGGGCCAGATGTCAGGTGCTGTGCAAAGCCCATTATGAGCCCAAAACATCCATGGTCCCCATCTTCATAGAAAATACAGTTTACTAATGGAAATAGTCATTTATCAAATGATCACAGAAATATACCACTTTAAGTGCTGATAAACCCTGTGAAGGGACAGTAGGAAGAGAGGTAAACCTGATCTAGTTTGGGGAGTTAGTATTAAGACTTCCCCAGGGAGGCCTTGTTTGAAGTGAAGTTTGAAGAACTAACTAGAACAAGTAGCTAAGAAAAGAGTTCCAGGCAAAGGTATCTGCAAATGCCCTGGGGCCAGAGGGAATGTCTTCTGTCTCAAGAACAGAAAGAAGCCTGGGACCCCTGAAGCACAGATCATGAGGCTAGAGAGATAGGCAGGGGCAAGATCATGCAGGTATAAAGATTCTAGCCCTTGGGCTTCCTAAGACCCATGGAGCATCAAAATGGGCTTTATTATTTTTTTATTTTTTCATTGTTATGTTAATCACCATACATTACATCATTAGTTTTTGATGTAGTGTTCCATGATTCATTGTTTGTGCATAACACCCAGTGCTCCATGCAGAACGTGCCCTCCTCAATACCCACCACCAGGCTAACCCATCCTCCCACCCCCCTCCCCTCTAGAATCCTCAGTTTGTTTTTCAGAGTCCATCATCTCTCATGGTTTGTCTTCCCCTCCAATTTCCCCCCCTTCATTCTTCCCCTCCTGCTATCTTCTTCTTCTTTTTTTTTTCTTAACATATATTACATTATTTGTTTCAGAGGTACAAAATGGGCTTTAATCCAGGGAGTGATATGATTTGTTCTGTGAAAGGGTCCCCTCTGGCTGCTCTGGATCTGCGAGTGGGTAGGGTTGAGTATAGCAACTCCAATCCCTCATCACTCCAAGGAATTGGAATCCATGGATGAAAGTGAGAAAGAGATGGATTTTGGCTAAATCTGAGAAAAAAACTGTCTAGTCATGAGATAAATAATAACTACCACATACTCAGCTATTACGAACTGGGAGGCACTATGCTAAGAGCTTACAAACTTAGAAGTGTTTTTCTTTTAATCCTCACAGCCATCTTAGGAGGCACAGACCACTGTCATCTCACTTCACAGATTAGGGAATTGAAGCTCAGAGAGGTTAAGTGACTTATGCAATGTCACACGGCTAATAAGTAATGAACCTAGAACTGAGTACTGGCTAATGCTAAAGCCCTTTATTCATCACTAAGCAACATCACCTCCCCTCACAGAAGAATGAGCTGCCATCCTAAGCATGAGTGAAGAAGCCTGACTCCTTGCACTGGGGGTTCTTGAGTTTTCAAGAGGTTAGTATGGTTGACCTGCTTCACACTCACCAGGGGACTCACCAGCAACAGGAGGCATTTTCTTCCTGTGTCCTTTCCTAAAGAGCTGGGATACCTCTGTGCACCTCCCTGGCTACCGTCATTCCCAGGGAAATCATATTCTCTGTATAGCCTGGAGACCCCTCTTTCCCACCATCCTTGGACAGAAGCCAAGCCACTGGCCAGAAATGCAGCTCTGGGGAACTTTCAGAGCCTACCTAAGGCTGCCTGGTGAGGGGTGTTCTGCTTTCTACCGGGCCCTAGGGGAACGCAACTCCATTTTGGAATCGAGGAGATGAAGAAGATGAGGCTCCTGAACATGGAGCCTTTTGGAGACCCGAACCCGTGCCAGGGCTAACTACACGAATAGGGAAGTGCTTCTATTGTTATCAGATGGTACCGATTCTCAGGAGAAGAGTGAGAGATTAAGAAGTTATCAGGCATCTTTGACTTCCTTTCTGAAGTCACAGAGCAGCTGCTGCTCTGTAACAACCCTGAGCATGATGAACATTTGGGGAGAAGGGATAATTTTTAAATAAAGAAAAATGCTCTTCTCTGTAAGAAAATTTGGTCACTAACTTCATTTGACAGGTGTAATAGACTGTGGTAGTTTTGGGGGGATACATGGTGTAAAGTAAAGCAAGAGAGGTAATAAGCATCTTGGCATTTATTCTTTATGTAGGAATATTTGTTCCTCAAAGTCAGACTACGTGGAATATTAGCATTTGGATAAATTATTCAACACCTTCTAGAGAAAGCAAGGGGAAAAATCTTTTCAGCATTATAACATGGCAATCTACAAGGTAGTAGAAAAAGAAGGCTGTCATTTTTTCTTCAATTACAAAAGGCAAATATTTATTATTTATAAGTATTCACCTTGTATAGGCTTAAATGTTATTTATGAACCTGTTGCACAGTGATTTTCAATGTAACTCATTATTTTTAGCCTTAGGGTGTTGTAAAGGAGCGTGGATATATTTAATGACACTCTGCTAGTCAGCGCAATTACACTGTAATCATTATGTAAAATGTGCTATTAATTAAACCAATTTCTAGTTAGAACATTCGCTTCTGCAGGGCTTAATCTTAATCTTCAGCAATCTTTCTCTCTGTTTTTCACCTATTAATTATATGATTACTTTTTAAGTTAATATGATAGAATATGTTTTTATTTTTAAGCTGAATACTGCCAATTAGGAATATGTGTCAAATGGGTCTTGTGTTTATGGGTCAAAGCTTTCTTTTCCTTGAACTGGTAAAAAAGGCAAAAAAGGTTATTTTTGGGAAACTGGATATCTTTCATAAAATCAAACTTATATGTTCCCTTTCCTGCGTAAGCAGCATTATTCACAAAATTAGTTTCATGACTTACAAAAATACCCAGTTTCATTTTACGTGAGTCATTTCGGCATCTGGTTTACATACTTTAAAATGTCCTTCAACATCAGACTTACATTTTACATTAGCATTTTCTTAAGGAAACTCAAGGTAGGTAAATAGTTGGTATTTCTGGTGGGTGAAGGAGGTAAATGGCCTCCCTGCTCAGGCCTTTCCACTCACCTCTCTTCCAAAAGTCTTGCAATGCTTCTATCACTGTGTTTTCAACAACGGGGGTGGGAAACCTGCTTCCTAACCTTTACTAATGATTCTTGCTACAGCATTTCTAAAAAAAAAAAAAAAAGAAAAGAAAGAAAAATTCTTCTCCCTCTCTCTTAAATGACCCCTGGTGGAGGGGAAGAACAAAAGGGAACAGGCTTAGTACACAGAAGCATGACAAGTGGGAAATGGCTAACACCTTGTCGTCTTCTCACTTGGCGCACCATTCATCTGAGAGGCGGAGAGAAGAGTTTTACTTTTTTGTTTTTATCTTATTTTAGTTCGTACTCATGGATTGGAAGAATTAAGTGTTACAATGGCCTTTCTACCCAAAGCGATCTACAGGTTCAACGCAATCCTGATCAAAATTCCAACGGCATTTTTACAGACACAGCACAGACAATCCTCAACTGTGTGTGGAACCACAAAGGACCCCGAAAAGCCACAGCAATGACGAGAAAGAACGAAGCGGGAGGCCTTGGGCTTCCTGAGGTCAAACTTCATGGGGGGGGGTGCTGTGGAAACCCCATCAGTGCGGTCCCGGCATAAACACCGACACACGGCTCAACGGAGCAAGACCGAGAGCCCAGAAATGAAGCGGCGCCTAAACGGTGCTGGCACAACCGGAAAAGCCACACGACACTGTCTTACACCACTCAAAAAAACTAAAAAGGCCACCGTCTTCCGCATCAAGTCCTTCCTCTAACGGGTCCTCTAAAGACTGACCCCCCTTAGCAGTCAGCCGCACACAGGAAGCTTCTTCTCACTATTCCTTACTTTGTCCTCCCCGACGGGCCCTGAGGAAACAAAGCTCCTGTCACTTGGGTGGGGACCCCACCTCACGCTGTGGCTGCGCCTGCGCCTCCTTGCAGGTCCTGAGGAAAGCCGGCTTCCGTCGAGCGTGCACGTGGAGGCACGTCCAGGCCAGACTACGCATGCGCGGGCCGATCAGCGAGGGGTGCTCGGCTGCCTCTTGGCGGCCCTCAGGACGGTGAGGAGTCCGCCAAGCTCACGGTTCAGGGGTTGTGGCACCCTTTCCCCGCAGTCCAGCTGAATCCGTTAAACTTTGAAATTCAAACTGAAATGAAGCCAAATACCCGGTGTTTTTTTTTTAAAAGATTTTATTTATTTATTTGACAGAGAGAGACACAGCGAGAGAGGGAATACAAGCAGGCGGAATAGGAGAGGGAGAAGCAGGCTTCCCGCGGAGCAGGGAGCCTGATGCGGGGCTCGATCCCAGGACCCTGGGATCATGACCGGAGCCGAAGGCAGACGCTTAACGACTGAGCCACCCAGGCGCCCCTACCCGGTGTCTTATTAAAAAATAGTCGAGGAAACCATAATTTAACTGGAAACCATATGGGGTGAAATGAATCAGACACAAACTACAATTTACACCAAGATTCACTCAAAATTGTCCATAGCAAGTTTAAAATGCAAACCAAGAAAAGTTCTGAAAGAAACATAGAAGAAAATCTACATGACGGTGGGTTTGGTGATGACTTTTAACACAAAACATCAAAAGCCTACCCGCAAAACAAAAAAACTGAAAACATGTACTTTATAAATTTAAAACCTTTACTCTGTGAAAGACCCTGTTGAGAGAACCAGAAGACAAGGCACAAACTGGGAGAAAATATTTGCAAAATACGTATCTGATAAAGGATTTGTATTCAAAATATACAAAGAACTCTCAGAATTCAATAATAGAAAAACAACCCCATTAAAAATCTGAATAGATTTTTATCTATCTGAATAGACACCTTGCCAAAGAAGGTATACAGATAGTAAATAATCATACAAAAATCTCCTCAACATCATATATCATTAGGTAATTACAAATTAAAACAATAGTGAGATAGCATTGCACACCTGTTGTAACTGCTAAATACCCAAAAAATGACAATACCAACTGCTGTAGGGTGAGAAACAATAGGAACTTTTCTGTTAAAAAAACAAAATTCTACCAAGTAAATTTGAAGATCTAAATGGCTTTATTAAACAGCTCACAAATCGGGCAGCATCCCATCTAGAAACTACTGGGATGGTCTCGAGAAGAGTTTTAAAAATTCTGAACACTTGAATAGAAGCAAGGACCCACTTTGAATGGGTAAGAAAATAGATCCCAGAGGAGACAGTTTTGAATCACAGTCACAAGCTGCCGGGAAGTTCTCTACAACCTTCATCTTTGTCCTTGAGGTGAAACAAAGTGCTATATAAAACTGTGCAGGGGTGATTTTAATGGGAGTTGAAAAACAGAGTCTCTTATCAATATTTAAATTCCTGTGTGCACCCTGTCCCTTCCATAAACCGTGAAGCTTGGTCTTCTACATCAAAATTTCTGGAGTTGGCTCATGAAAAACTTTTGGAAGGCCCGAAGATTCTGATTGTTGCTCAGTGCCCTGATGAAATGTTTTTATTCATCTTGCTTGCTGCCTGGGGTTGACACTGACATTATCAATCATGCCCTGCCAGTGTTTTAACATGGCCACACCTGTTTAAACCATTCACATGTTGTAACTCAGAAGTTGGGAATCAAAAGCAGTGTTATTTATGTACTTCTTTAACTTGTCCCATACTACAAAATCTGCTAAGGAACAGGATTTATCTATGAATATGAAACACCCACTGAACCGGTATCAAATCCAGCCAACAGTTATCACCTTATGAAGTATCCAATGAAGCCCTATGGCCTTGTTTCCAAATGATTAATTTCCCTTGGTTGCTGATTTTAGTTACAACAGACTCACTGTGAAAAGTTATGTCGTATCAATGTCAGAAATTCTCTGCCTAACAAGGAAGGGACAATGAAAGGGGCTAGAATTTTCAAATGGAACCAAGTTCAAGAGTCTTAAAAGACTGATAAATTAAGAACTTTGTATCATAAAAATAAACAAGGATAAAGTGGGGGAAATATTTGCCTCATATATAACAAAGTGCTAATGGTTCAATATACAAAGAGCCTTTACAAATCAATAAGAAGGCTAATAGCTCAACAGTAAAAAGGAGAGAAAGGAAAACATGAATAGCATAGAACAAATCTGAATGGTTGACAAACATATGGAAAAGATGCTCACCTTCACTCCCATTTTATAAAATGCAGATCACAACAACAAGAACATACCACACTTATCAGAGAGGTACAACTTCTAAAGTTTAATGATATTGGAATTAGAGAGAATATGGGGAAACAGGCATAACCATGCATAGCGTCTGTATGTGAATCAGTGTAATCTCTTTAGCTGGGAATTTAGAAATAACCATCAAGATGTAAAATGTGCGCACTTTGACCTAGTTCCATACCAGGATAGGTATATTCCCATGAGAAAGCAACAATGTATGTATGTATAAAGGGATATATTGCAGCCTAGTTTGTAAATACTAAAAACTGGAAATACTCCAGTGACTGTAAGAAGGGGCTGGTTAAATAATCATGGTACAGCCATGCAGTGAAATACTATGTAACTATAAAAAAGAATAAGGTAGATATATATAGAGAGAGAGAGAAAAGTGAAATGATTTCCAGGATGTGTGACATTGAGCAACTTACTTAATCTGTGCCTCAGTCTCCTCATCTGTAATATAACAAACTTTAAGAGTAAATAATTATCAAATATAATAATAAATAATTAAGCATAAAAAAAGTATAATAATGGCTCCTACCCCAAAGGACATTGTGAAGAATAAATAAGTTAACCTATATAAAAATGTTTAGACCAGCTTACACATTATAGATAATAAGTGCTAATTATAAATATTATTATTGCTGTTACATATTTGTATGTGAAAAAAAGCAAACTTCAAGAAGGTATGTAGAATGTAAAAACACTAGTGTGAAAAAAGAAACAACTGAGAGTGGTTCACCCAGGGAGAGAGACTTCTACTGTTCACTTTATACCCTTCTCTGTGATCTTGTACTGGTTTTATAATACTAAAAAAATGCAAAAACAGAACAAAAAAGAAACAGTGTAGATATTAGGGATTTCGTCAAGATGAAGACAAAGAAAGATGTTCTTCTGGCAGATATTATTCATCACTCACTCATTCAAAGAACATTTGTTGAATATCTACTGTATTAGAGGCACTAGTTATAAAAGATGAATAAGATATGATGATATGATTCCTCACAAGTGCATTGTCTAAAGGGGGAGAGAGACTCATAAGAAAAATATTCAAATTGCTGAGGGAACCCAGAGACGGAAGTAATAAATTTTGGTGGTAATATCTGGCTGGATTTTAAAGGAGGAATAAGGAATTTTGCTGGTGAACATACAATGTCGAGAAGACAAAAGTAATATATGTTGAGAGAAATCAGAATCATGGGTTGTTTCTATGGTAGAAGGGGGATTGATCGAGACAGGGGCACAAGGGAACTTTTTGAGGTGCTAGAAATGTTTTATATCTTAATAGAGGTGTAGATTACATAAGTATATGCAGTTGTCAAAACTGACCAAACTGTGCAATTAAGATATATGGATTTCACTGTATTTACATGTAGTATATGTGTATGTAATATATAGTATACTTTAACTAAAAGGAAAAAAATGGGGGGAAAAAGGATGAATATGTCAATGAATGAGTAGGCACAGGGAAGGAAAGAGAGGGTGCCCCTGTAGTTAAAGAAGCGACAGCCCTCGCAAGAAAAGGAGAGGGAAGACTGGAATCAGAGTGCGGGAGGGGCAGGAAGGCTCATCTTGGCAGTGCGATTTTGCGTGATAATCCAACCGAGGGGTTCAAACACATCTGACAGGAAGGCGGTGCCCTCCCTATGTTCCAGGAGCTTCCATCCCAAAGGAGGGAGACTCCCAGTACAGGAAGGTGGGCCTTGCTCTGATTCAGGGTCCTGAAGACTTGGAACCCCTCATTCCAAGGGGTCCGGGCCTGCTCACACCTGTAGGAATGGCGCCATCTCCAGGTCTTGATGAGCTTGGCATAATGGCAGCTGCAGTCTTCACACGAGGGTGGCCTGCCTTTGAACTATTTCTCCAAACACTAAGCACAGCATTCTTTGCTCTCAGGTGTGTGACCACATCTTTTTGTTGCCTCTCTTATGTCATGAGTGAGCTTCTCTCAAAGACCACAGAGGGGACAAACCCTCTTCTCTCATTTCTGGGCCCATCCTGTACCTGGATTCCCTCTCTGGGCCTCAGTGAAGTCAGAGTGTTATCTTCCAGCTGGATCTCTCCTGGTCCCTAGAGGGCTGTTTGTTTTGTCTCTGTTTTTTAAAAATACAATTTACTGGGGCACCTGGGTGGCTCAGTCGTTAAGCGTCTGCCTTCAGCTCAGGTCATGATCACAGGGTCCTGGGATCGAGCCCGCACCAGGCTCTCTGCTCAGCAGGAAGCCTGCTTCTCCCTCTCCCACTCCCCCTGCTTGTGTTCCCTCTTTTGCTGTGTTTCTCTCTGTCAAATAAATAAAATCTTTAAAAAAATAATAATAATAAAAATAAAAAAATAAAAATACAATTTATTTTTTAGAACAGTTTTAGGTTTATAGAAAATGCGAAGTGCAAATTTACCACCCCCAAGTTTCTGTTATTATTAACATCAACCATTCGTGTGGCATATTTGTTACAATAGATGAACCAATATTGATACATTATTATTATTATTACTATTATTCTTTAAGTAGGCTCCGTGCTCAGTGAGGAGTCCAACATGGGGCTTGAACTTACGCCCCTGAGATCAAGACCTGAGCTGAGATCAAGAGTCAGACGCTAACTGACTGAGCCACACAGGCGCCCTGATACATTATTATTAACATTATTATTAACCATAGTTTTCACTAGGATTTACTCTTTGTGTTGTATGTTCTATGGGTTTTGACAAATGCATAATGTCCTGTATCTACCATTACAGAACCACACAGAAGAATTTCACTGCTCTAAAAATGCCCTGTGCTCTGCCTATTCACTTTTTCCCACCCCCCACCTCCCACCCCTGAACCGCAGGTAACCACTGATCTTTTTACTGTTCCTATAGTTTTGGCATAGAAGGTTTTTAGGTTCTTAGAAAAATTGACAACTTGTGAAGTCTTTTGCTCAGATTATCACAATATATACAGTTTAAAATGCATCTACTTCTTATTTTAGATTGTATTCTCAAATATTACAAAGAAAAGGGGAATATTTGCACTGTCCAGTTAATTTAGTACATAAACAGCTATTTATTCATTCATTCACTTATTCATTCAACAAATCAATCTTTCTTATACTCTTTTATGTGCCAGTCATTGCAATGCACCAAAGCTGGACAAAATAATTCACTCTAGAGGCAATAGGATGCAGTGGAATAAGTAAGTACCTAATATTAATAAGAATGATTCTTGACATTTATCAAACACTTACTATGTATTGCACAATGCTAATACCCTTTAGATGCATTATTGCAGGTAATGCTCATAACAAAAACCCTAGGAGGGAGGTACTGTGATTTTTCCCATTTCAGACCCAAGGAAACTAAATGACTTGTTAAAAGTCTCACAGGTAAAAACTGTGGAGCTGAGACTTGGGCCCCCTTCCCCCCCTTCCTTCCAGCTCCAAAGCCTACACTCTTAACCATTACTCCATACTATTTGAGAATGTGGCAATCCTGAGTTCAAATCCCTTTACCTGCTATTTGACCTTGGACGAACCACTTACTGTCTTAGAGTATCCGCCTAGTCACTCATTTAGCTGGAGTTCCCTTTCTCTCATTTCTACCTGGAAAATTATACTCTTCTTTCGAAGTGTAACTCTTAGAGAAGTTGATCTACCAGGACCTCTCCATCTCTATCTGACCCCCCCACCCCCACCCGCGCAACAATCCTGACTGCTCCTCTCCCTTCCCGGACACTCCCCACCACTGGGCTTGTTCGCCCTGAGGACAGTCCATGGCTCAGCCTGTACCACCTTGAATTCCGGATGTTCATTTCTCTCTTATTTTACACTAGTATTTCTCAGCCTTTCTCATACAATTTCTGCCATATTAATGCACCATTATATGTTATCTTCTTAATCTCTTTCTTTGATTCGACTCATTTTTTTGTTTGTAAGCCCTAAACAGTCATATTCCAGCAACCATGAGTGTGAAGGACTAGTAATGTGTTTTTCCTAATATGCATTAAGATAAATACTTAACTATTCAAATAAAAAAACTGTTGCTATACTACATAAAATTATCTCACTACCGCCAGATATTCACATGCCACACATAGGGAAACCAGCTTTTTTTTTTTTAAGATTTTATTTTATTTATTTGAGAGAGAGACAGAGATAGTGAGAGAGAGCAGGAGTTGGGAGGAGAGGGAGAGGTAGAAGAAGGTACCCCGCCAAGCAGGGAGCCCGATGCGGGGCTCGATCCCAGGACCCTGGGATCATGACCCGAGCCGAAGGCAGGTGCTTAACCATCTGAGCCACCCAGGCGCCCCAGGAAACCAGTTTTAGCTGGGCACCTTTCTGAAGGCTGGGACTTGATCTTGTTCATCCTGTATCCCCAGAACCTAACACAGCTCTTGGCACACAGTGAATGTTCCTCAAATGTTTGCCAGGTAAGTGAAACTGTGAGTGAGTGAATGAGTAGGATTTTGGAAATGGTCTCTAGACTTCCATCAATGCTTTCTTGATGTTTAGGAATTGACGGCCATGGAGCTGGAGAGCAATAGGAAATTTTGGGTTTTAATGACTGTGGTGTACTGGTCCCTGTGTGACTCCTCGGGGAGGACTAGCCAATTACATAGGAGGAGTGTATAGACAGGTCAGCATCACTGTGTGGAACCCAAGAAGGACACTGGTAGTTGCCCACCTAGCATGAATTTCAGGGGCTTTGGGAAGGCCATCTGTCGTCACTGATAATCTATTCCTTGATGGGAAGTATCACCTTCTACCTTTTAAAGTCCAGATATCTCGGGACACCTGGGTGGCTCAGTCGGTTAAGCGCCTGCCCTCAGCTCAGGTCATGATCCCGGGGTCCTGGGATCAACAGGGAGCCTGCTTCTCCCTCTCCCTCTGACAAATAAATAAATAAGTAAATCTGAAAAAAAAAATAAAGTGCAGATATCTCAAATTCCTTTAAAATAAACTGATTCTTGGTTGTCCTGAGGTAAGGTCCCTTTGTGGATAGGTTTGAATGAATCTTGCTAAACACAAACTCAGCTCATTTCTCAAATTGACTTAGGCCTGGCAAACAGGGAAAAAGGAAAGAAAGGAATTTATTGACTGTCAAGAACTGTGCAGGGCATTGTGATGGGATTTCTACGCCTAATATATATATATTATATAATATATATATATTATATAATGTGTGTGTGTGTGTATATATATATAATAGGGAGGTTAAATGACTTGTCCATGATCATTCCGGCCCCAAGTTGGTGGACCTAAGATTTGGACCTAAGGCTCATGTTTGTCTGTGCAACACATCCCACCAACTCCTTTATGCAGGTAGAAACTTAAGCCTGCCACACCTACCCTTGTAGAAAGTCCTGACTTTCCTAAGTCCCAAATGCCTCCTATTTATAAAGAGATTGATAGCATGAGTTAAAGAAGGTAAAATACTTAACCCAAGACCTGCTACACAGAAAGTACTCAATAAACGGTATGATTATCAATAATCTCGGCTATGCTATCAATGGCATAGGAATGGGATATTGTCAGGTTCACAACTGAGGTGGTTATAGGGAAATCTAGGGCTGAGATACTCAAGTAAGAAGTATTGTTTTCATACTCTTGAATTAAGTTAGCCCATGTTAAGGACATGGGCTCAATGAAATGGGTGTGACTGAGGGGTGTGAACAGTAGAATAACTTTTTTTTTTTTTAAGATTTTATTTATTTATTTGACAGAGAGAGACACAGCGAGAGAGGGAACACAAGCAGGGGGAGTGGGAGACGGAGAAGCAGGCTCCCCGCTGAGCAAGGAGCCTGATGCGGGGCTCGATCCCAGGACCCTGAGATCACTACCTGAGCCGAAGGCAGACGCTTAATGACTGAGCCACCCAGGCGCCCCCAAACAATAGAATAACTTGATGTACGTCTTAAAAGGATTACTCTTAGAGGCACATGGGTGGCTCAGTTGGTTAAGCATCTGACTCTTGATTCTGGCTCGGGTCATGATCTCAGGGTTGTGGGATCAAAGCCCTGTGTCTGGCTCCCCGCTCAGTGGGGAGTCTGCTTGTCTCCCTTTCCCTCTGCCCCTCCCCTGGCTCGTGCTCTCTCTCTCTCAAATAAATGAATAAATCTTTAAAAAAAAATAAAAAGATTACTTGTAGCTTCTATGTTGAGGCTAGGAGGAAGGGTAGGTTCAGGAAGACCTAGTAGGTGCTATTTATTACAAGACAGGCAAGAGGTGATGGGGGCTCAAAACATGATGGTAGCATTGGAGATGACGAGAGGTGGTCAGGTCTGGTTTTATTTTGAAGATAAAGCCAGATGGATTTCCTGATGCACTGAATGCGGGTGTGAGAGAAAGGGAAATGTCCAGGATGGCTGGAGGTTAATGGCCTGAAAATAAACTAACTTCCTTCCATCAATACATATGCGCTGAGGGAGAGATACAGGTTTTCTTTCCTAAGCACCCAGAGATCCAAGAAGGCACCTGGCAGAGTCATCGCCGGGAATGACACACCACTGCAGCCTCACCCAACACAGAGGCATTTGCCTGAAGAGCAGAACTCATGAAAGATGGAGAGACAGGGGTGGAGGGACAAGCAGCTGTAAGCCGATTTTTTTCTTGAGTTTTGGCTGCTTTCTTGCCTTTCTTCCCCACATTTATCAGTCCAGCCCTGGGGCAAGCTCCCATCCTCACCCCCCAGTGTGTAGGGAACACCCTTCTATGTGGGCCTGATCCTTATGAATGCATATTTAGGAAATGTTTTCTCTTTCTCAGTCTCACTTGGATGGAATGTTTTGATGGTCCAGGCACTTGGGAAGCGATCCGTGTTTCCTGAGAGCTGCAGGTATTTTCTTCCCTAACTTCATTTCCAGCCTGCTTCCTTCTAGATGAATCTACTGAACATATTCAGGCTCACATGGAGGAGGAAGCTTTCTGAGGAAAGGGCAGGCAGCCTGCAAACTCCAGCTGGAGAACTGTTTGTGCTAACTCTATTTTTAATATACATTGCTGACCCTAATGATGGTCTATTGAGATGAGGGCAAGAAATGTCTGATCAAGTGGAGATTAATTTTTGACTGTGTCGCCCAGAATGCATGAAAATGCACTCCTTCTTCTATTTAGACTCCCAGGATGCTTTGATTGATTGACTAGTTTACAAATGAAGGTGATAAAATTAGGTTGAAGACCACATACATTTCTTAAAATGAGGCTGGCTGGTCGTGGAGACAATGAGGTTTGGACAGATTGTATTGCTGGTTTAGGCAATCTTCTGAGCATGTCAAGATTTATAGACCTGTACTGTAATGTTACAATTGCAGCTCACTGATATAGGTTTCTTTTCAAATTCTTTCCCATTTTATTTGAAAAAGGCCATTAGAGAGTTACAGACTATTGAAAAAGCTTTTTCTTTGCTAACCCTTAATAAACTCTTCCAAACAAGGACTACTGCATTTTTATATTAAATTTAGACCAAAATCTATAAAACATGCTATCCCAGGTCGGATAATTTGATTATTATTATCTAAATGGAGTTATGGTTCATATTGGTTTGCAGTAATGTACATAGTAAATAAAATGTAAGTTGAGATTTGTATAAGATCACAGGACACTGGGTTTTCTTTCTGTCGTCTTTTTTTTTTTTTTTTTTTTCCGTGAGCCCTTCTTTGAGAAATCTCAGCCAATTTCCCCTGAGATGAGAAATTAAAAAGAAAAAGAAAAAAGAGGGCCCAGCGGTGAAATTAATGCTGCATTGTACTAAAAACAAATTGCTATTAATATTTACTTGTTCTCATCATAATAGAGGCAAGCTACAAATGTCTTAGGAGTTACCCAACTAATAAGATTTACCAAGGGAACCAAAAAGCATGAGAAAATACTCAGCAGAATTAGAAACAATTATTCCATTGTAAGTTATGATGTGAGAAATAATAGATGAGATTCTGAAGTTATTTATGAATTAGTCAATTCTGTTTCATACATTTTTGCCATCAAAATAACTTATGAAATCATTTTCCAGGCCCATAGCATTTTATGAGAGCTCTGCACTCAGTTAAAGATTTTCTTCTAGGGCTTTCTGCAGCTACTCTGAATTCTTTGGTGATGCCCAGATTTTTTTTTAAAAGGTTTTATTAATTTTTTTTAAGATTTTATTTATTTATTTGACAGAGAGAGACACAGCGAGAGAGGAAACACAAGCAGGGGGAGTGGGAGAGGGAGAAGCAGGCTTCCCGCCGAGCAGGGAGCCCGACGTGGGGCTCGATCCCAGGACCCTGGGATCATGACCTGAGCCGAAGGCAGACGCTTAACGACTGAGCCACCCAGGCGCCCGGTGATGCCCAGATTTTGACCTAAGTTTTCCACTGTGAGGACAACCTACTGGCTGTGTCGGAAACTTCCCTGAGGCCTCCATGCTGGGGTTGCACAGCAAACGCAGAGATTCTAGGGAGTTTTTCAGTTTAGCAGGAGGGACTCTAAGACAGTTGAGAGTGTCAGACAAGGTGATACGGGTGAGGGGCTCAGCCTGGAACCTGACACTCAGTAGGCACTCAGAGATCATGACAATTATCGTCATGACTAATACTACTTTTGCTACGCCTCCTGTTTCCATGGGCAGGATAAGCACGATGCAAGTCCGAAAATCTAGTTTAGATTGTTGCTAACATGCTATACGACCTTGAGCGAATCCCTTAGAATCTCTGTTCCTCTCTCCTTGGGACTCCAGCCCCTTCTAGGGGCTGTTTTCTCCAAGGTAACATAGAGTGACAGACAGAAAAGCTCTTTGAGACGTCCAGGGTGATGTAGGAACATCACTAATTATTTTTAATCATTATGAGGTGCCTGCTCTCTGGCCTTTTGAAAAGTGGAAAGTGGACCACAGTGAACAGTCAGTAAGTGTGGGGGACCTTCTCCAGCCACTAAGGGCAGTTTACAAGGGGGTTGCCAGTATGAGTGAAAGGATTTAAGGGGGCTTGGGGTCAAGTGGTTTGAAGAACCCAGCAAAGCACCAGACTGCTGCCACTGATTTAGTTTAGAAGTGGATGAACTTTGAAATGCAGAACATCATTTCTGCAGAAGGTCGTCATATTTCTTGATGATTTACACGGTGAAGTCTGAAACTGTGCTGGGTTCATTTTAGATCCTCCAGTGCCAAGAGAAAATATGCTGATGGAAGGAATAGTGCCTGGGTGGCGGGTAAAGACTCTGAGTGCCAGAAGAAATGGCAGAAATGGACCGAGTCGGTTTCAGTGAAGATGCTGATGGGATCCGAGGGCCTTCTCCATCCCTTTCCGGGAGACTTTGCGGTTTGGGATTTTATATACAAGATTGCCTCAACTGACTTTTATCTTCATGCAGCAAAGCACCTCTCAGTACTGTTTGTTCAGACTGCAGCTGGGAGATGGGATGTAACTTCCCTTTAGGAAGAAGTCCTGTGTATTGTCTCTCACCCAGGAGGCCCCACACGAAGCCCCGCTCCCCCTCCACCCCGGCTTCAAGAAGTGGCCTGCAGTCTAATTGCAGGAAAGAAATTTAAAAATCTGACTCTAGGTTGCTACTTCTCAAATATACTCATATATTAATACTTCAAGTGTTCAAAAGCAGTGTCGATTTTCTCAGTGAATTCTGTCATTTAATTAAATAGGTCATTTGTGTTTAAGAATATACATTTTTTTCTTTTTCATTTTGAGTGAAAAAAAGAAAGGTGTAGGCTGTATACATTTTAATTTTTCACGAACTGACTCTCATGGAAAAAATGATTGCCCATCTCACTGCAGTGTAGACAAAGTAGAAGCTCAGCCAGCAGAGAAAATCATACTGAGTGGGTGGGGACTAAGTCCAGGCATCCAGTGGCACCAAAGCTGACAGACTGAAGTCTCTCAAGATGTAGGTGGGATAGAGGCAGAGGCTCATCTGCACCAAAGGGGTCCTCCTAACAATTGTCTCATGAGGCACATTTAACGAGGTGGCTGCCATGTTCCTCATGATGGAGGAAAGTCTGTGTTTCTTGCCTTCCCATCACCCTTCTGATGCCCTGCAACGTACACAGCGAAATCAGTTGCAGTGACAAGAGACACAGTCCATTCCGCTCTGGCGTGATGTCATTAGCCTATTGGTAATCTTTCTAAATGTTTGCCAGAAGGATATGAAATCTTAGCAACAGAGGCACTTAAAGGTTTGGATAAGTTTGAAACACAGCAATTTTTCAATCTTATAAACCAACCAATCCAGGGGCCTGTTAGTCTACAAGTGTCTGCCATCTTTCTCATGGTGTCAGAGAAAATCGAGTGACGGATCACTTTTTGGTGTCACTGCTCGAGACCGGTGACAATCAGTGAAATGATTGTGTCTGCCTCTACACATATCTGTAATTGATTGCCTAAACCCTACGACTCTCTTTTCCAGTTGATATGATGGAACATTGGAGTGAAATCACTCTCGATGAGGAGGAGCCAGGTCCATTTGTTATTTACTTCCCTGCCTGCTTCTTTCTCCCCATCCAGTGCCAATTGTCCCCCAAGAGCACATTATGGTAATCAGCCGGAATGTATGTATAGGAATCAATCAAGGTGAGAGCCGTCGCAAGAGTTATGACATTACAAAGTCTGTTTGTAACTTTTGATTTATGGAAGATTTTCCATTTTATAAATTGGGAGTGAGGCATGTTGGGATGGCTTAACCCTTGAATTCCCCTACAAAGAACATCCACCAGGCATTAAAGCTAATGGAGAACGAGGCATTTTAATTATCTAGTGCCTGGAGCCCATCGGAGTTGTTGCATGTTTGGCTTGTGACTCTGGATACATCCTCCCGCTCTCAACACGTTCCTTATTCTTTCTACAAAGGAAAACTGTCTTCGTTTCTGGAGAGTAAAGACATGCGATATATTTCCATGAAGAACTGACACCGATACACAGTGATTTCTTCCACCAGGAGCCTGAGAAGCAACCATGCCGCAGTAGCAATCCTGGGGAGCCCCCCCGTTCTGATCATCACGCACGGAGAGGGTGACTTGGGGAAAGGACGTCAACTCTGAGGCCCACAAGATACATGACATCCTAGTCCCATCGCTTGTAATTCCTTACAGAGTTGCTGAAGGCCAGGGCAAAGCCAGGTTCGAGCTATTTTCCCCAAATGGACAAAGCAATGTATAGTGTTTTATTATTAATAACTCTGCTTGTTGAGGCTTGGCAGGTGTTAGAGTCATAGCTTTCAAGGCGGCAGGAAACAAAACACTGTTGCCAGCTGATCATATTAAAATTGAGACCTTCTTGTTAATCTCGTGCATCAGTCATTACCACCATCTCACAAAGTATGCTGAGCTAGTAATAATAGTCCCATTTTTCAGATGCGTTAACAGAGCCAAAAAGATGAAATATATTCGTCTGAGAACATACCACTGGTTAGTAACAGCTCAGAGTGGAGGCCAGGCCCGGTCTAGGGCTTTTTCAATGAACTGAATTTAATTTCTATTTGGGACGCCCACCACGTGCAGGACACAGTGCTAGATGTGCTTCCTTCTTGCCCCAATTTCTGGAGGCCAACCATCCCTCAAGGCATCTGGGGCCACCCAACTGTGCACTTCAGGTTTTGTCATTCTGACCCGGTAGCTCGCTGGCTCCCTTCACAGAACCAGTCTCTGCATCGCTGTGCACTGTGATTGGTTTGCCCTGGCATGCTCATGACTGACGTGGAAGACATGGTTTCCTCTGGTGGAGAATGAGCTCAGGGAAGGAAAATATTTGTCCTGTTCCAAGGTCACTGGGAGGCCCTTCCTTCAATCTGCTTTTTGCTTGGCAATCTTACCACATTATTTTGTGTTGAACTAAAGTTCTGTTTCTTTTTTTATTAGCACGGTGGACCTATTCTGCTTAAGCTCCCTTTTTTTCTTAATGTGAATCTTAAAGCTAATAAGAATGCAGATCCCAGCAGACCCACTCTCTCTCTTATAATCCATTAGGAACACGAGATCGCCGTCTCCGGAAAACTTAAAAAACCATTTAAAAACAAAAAGATGAATAAATGAAAATGTTATGAACCTGGAAATGTTAATTAAGCCATTCTCAAGGAACAGGCTTTCCAGCCCAGATTAAAACATCCCATCACTTTTGAGTAGTTAACATCTTTCTCCTTGAAATAAGTCCAAATTAAGGACAAAATCATTATAAAAAGAAATAGTAAAGAGATCAGAAAATGGTGTTAAGAGTTTGGCTGTTGACGGACGGACCCGAGTTAGAGGAAACCACGAAGGCCAAAGCCGTAAAGTGGAGTCTATTTCCAGACGTACTGTAGTTATTGCCAAGCAATCCTCTGGGTACCTTGATGGAGATTCATAGGATGTAGAAGCTCACAGATCATCTCGTTGAATCTTCCCCCCCCTTTTTTTTTAGATTAAGGAACTGAGGCCCAGAGAGGGGAAGTCATTTAACAGATCAGAGGCTAGAACCTAAAACAGACTCACAATCTAGTGTTCTTCCCATTGCATAAGCCCTTGAGCAAAATGATTTCGAGACAGTAATAATAATAGCAACAACAACAAGAACATTTTTAAAGGTACCGAATCGATGCCATGTTATCCACAGATGTGTCTCCAGACTGCCCTTCTTTTCCAGGAAAGAAAGAGAGCAGAGCCTTGTTGTTGGGATATTATTCAGCCAGCAATCTTAACCCTCAGAAACATAGACACAGAGTATAATACTGAGCCCCACAGTAGATGTAACAAAGCCCATGCACTAAATGTCATTCACTCAGCCCCGTGGAAGGTGTCTGCAGTCTCTGCTCAGTGTTATTCATTCCATTTGACATACAATTCCAAGCAGATCTGAGGCAGAAAGTTAGTTGGTAGCAGCCTGACAGCAAGAAGAGACAGCTGTCATTTCTTAAGGATGGCCATTAGAATTGACAACTGGTAGCCGAACAGTGAGGGGGTGGATGGGAAAACTATAGAGCTAGACGTAAGAACTAAAAGTACCGTAATATGGGGCCATTTCATTTCGGGACAAAAAGCACAAAAAAATATCACCACTGCCAAAGTGCCACGATAATAACTAACAATGATAACTTTGTTTTGGTGAACACCTACTATGTGTGAGGAAGGGTACTGGGTATTTTCATAGATTATTTCTAAACTTTGCAACCCTGCAAGGGAGGTAAAGTCATCCTCGTTTCATTGATAAGGAAACTGAAGTTAAAAAAACAAAAGTCAAGAATCATGCCCAGGATCACAAGATGTACGAAAGGCAGAGTGAGGATTTGAACAGGAGAGATCAGAATCCAAAATCTGTGTTCTTTCTTTTGTGCTCTGTGACTCAAATCCATCTTCAAGACCTAGAGCAGGACAGAAAATGAAACATCACATATGATTTCTCTATAAAAGAGAATGAGGAGAACGAACTACATTTTGGAATATCCCAGCCACATATACGCTTCTTGCATAGAATATATAAAAGGCACGATAGTTTCTCAATTAATTGGCGTCATTGATAAGTGAGGTTATTATGAAACATACACAACTTTTGCAGAAAATTTAATCTTTTTTTTGAGTTCGTACATTTAAAAGTGCTCATTGCTCATTAAAGTCCTTCTAAAATGTTCTATATACTTCCCTCTTCTAGCATAGTATTGAAACCTCTCACATGGGCCTGGACCTCAAGAGCCTGCAGACTGGTTTGGGACACAAACCTGTAAACAATTCGGTGGTAAGAAGGTGTAAACAAAAGTCCTGAGGGAACTGAGAGGAGGAATTAGCTTTGCCTGGCAGATACAATAAGTAAAAATAAATCTCAACTTTAACATAGTCCCTGGCAATAAAACATTTAAAATATTGCATTTTTGTTTTCCAGATGAAAAACAAGCACCTGTCAAGAGTCACTGCGAAACAGCCATCGCTGTAAGTAAGCAACTCCTACAGTAGTTCAGTGTGAGCTTGTGTGGTCATTTAATGACCCATCATTTGGCTTCCTGGAAGTGTATGGAATGGGAGCTGTCTTCCTGTAAAAAAGACAGCAAGCTGGGGGCACCTGGGTGGCTCAGTTGGTTAAGCGACTGCCTTCAGCTCAGGTCATGATCCCAGGGTCCTGGGATGGAGTCCCGCATCGGGCTCCCTGCTCTGCGGGGAGTCTGCTTCTCCCTCTCCCACTCCCCCTGCTTGTGTTCCCTCTCTCGCTGTGTCTCTCTCTGTCAAATAAATAAATAAAATCTTTAAAAAAAAAAAAAAAGACAGCAAGCTGATTTGCTGGGCTTAATATGGACTTAAGTGGGGCTTGATATTTTTCTGTCATGTGTGTACATCTTTCTGGATCTTTATAAGAATATCATGAGTGAAATTACCATTCTTTCTCCTTTGATGTGGAAAAATGGAGCCCAGAGAAGTTAAGTAACTTCCCCAGGTTAACACAGCTGGCCCGTATCCAAATCAGAGCTAGGATTCGGGTCTCTTGACAATTGGTACAGTCTCTTTCTAGGATGAGGTGCTGTCTCCTATACAACTTGCCCTGGTTTAACTGTCTGCTTATTCTTCCCTGCACCTACCAAAGTAGGATGCAATTTCTCTGCTTGCGTTTGTATACATTTGCATTTGTATGCATCTTGAGGGTTAATAGGGCATACCCTTGTTCAGCTCCATTCCACAGCTCACCTAATTAGAAGACTTTCTAATTCATTCATTCAATTACGTATTTTTGAGCATCTACTACATGCTAAGTACTAGCTAGTCTAGAGACACCGTGAAGAGCACCCTCCCCTCAAAAAACAAAACAACAACAAACGCCTTATATTCCAGGAGGAATTCCAGACACTTATACAACCATATCTATACAAAAGCAGACTGTGGTAAATGTCAGCTCTAATAGAGGCACAAGCGAAATACTATGGAAGCACAAAGGGGAGATTGATTCTGACTGGTGAGGCGGAAAGACGATGAGAGAGTATCTTGGAATACTTCCTGGAGGACATGACATTCAGATAGACATTCACAATTGAGTACTTTATTTTGTATAGTTCTGGATTAGTCTGCTATTGCTATGATAATGGGGTATAACAAACAACCCCCAAATATCAGTGGCTTATAATAGCAAACATTTATTTCTTGCCTATCCATCTGTGGGTCTCTGGGGAAGCTCTCCTTTTAAGCTACAGGTCGCTGTTCAGGTAGCTCCATGTGTCTCTCATTTTGGGACCCAGACTGAAGGAGTAACAGCTTTCTTTAGAAAGCATACTCTTTTAATGGTGTAGGGCAAGGGCACAAGAGAGGCTACCCATTTCTTAATGGGAGAAACACGCAATGCCTCGTTTGCCTCTACTTGGAATTGGGACACTGTCACTTCTACACATCTTCCATTGTTCATAAGCAAGTCACATGGCCAAAGTCAATGGATGGAAGAGGGAATATACTTTAGTCTTAGGGAAGCTGGGGAAAAGGCAATGAGAGAAGGAAAAATTGTTAACAAATAATGCAACCTACCTACCACACGTTCTTACTATTTCTTGGGCTTTATCTACTAAATATAAATAAAGACAAGAAACAACAAAACAAGCAAAGAAAAATGCCCTTCTTTCTCTTGACCTCCTGTCCATTCCCAGTGGAAGGGTGGTTGTTTTGAGAGAGGGAAGAGGGAGGTAGGGTGGGTGACTTTCACCTGCACAATGGCTACCCTAACAAGGAGGAGCTCTGTTCGTCTCTTTCACTGTGGGCTCTCCAGCACCCGGCAAATTGCTGGCACAGAGAGAGTACCTAAAACATATTTCTTGAATGAATGAACCAGCAAAAGAACAGAACTGTCAGGTTTACTGTTTTGATCACCCCGACCCTAGACTGTGGTTCTGTTTTATTGATAGCTGATACATGTAAGATCTCAGTCACTAAATACTAATTTATTCATATAACATACTATGTAGTCATTAAAAGTGATGTTGTAGAAGAATATGTAATGACTCTATGTTTTGGGAAAATATATCTCATATATATTTGAGTGACTGATTTTCTTTTTTTTGCTCATTTTCATTTTCTAAAGTTTCTATAATAAGCACATATTTATTGTGCATAAAATTTTAAAAATAAGATTATATCATTATTTTAAAAATAAGTAATGTCCTGAAATCTCATATGAACAACATATTCTAATTTTTTTAAGTTTTATTTATTTATTATTTAATTTATTTAAGTGTTCTCTACACTCAACGTGGGATTTGAACCCATGACTCCAAGATCAAGAGTCAGATGCCCTACCGACTGAGCCAGTCAGGTGCCCCTAACATATTCCAATTTTAGATGCAGTCTGAGAAAGCACCATTGTTTGGTAGGTAACATTTATACTTTTGCCCTTATGCCACGATTCTAAAAAGTGAATCCAAGGATGGTAGTCAGTCAATTGAGCTTTGACCTGAGTCTGTGTTTACACAAGAGAAATGTAAAAAAAAAAAAAATTTTTTTTTAAAGATTTTATTTATTTGAGAGAGAGAGAGCAAGCGGGAGTGGACACACCACCGGGGGGCTGGGGGAAGCAGCAGAGGGAGAGGGAGAAGCAGACTCCCTGCTGAGCAGGAAGTCCGATGTAGGGCTCGATTCCAGGACCTGAGATCATCCCAGGACCTGAGATCATGATCTGATCCGAAGGCAGACGCTCAACTGACTGAGCCACCCAGGCAGCTCTCTTATTTGCCTTAGTATCCTCATTGACTAGCCCTGACCCTGACATATATGAGGCATGTGTGAGAGAGACTGCAAGTTGTTTACCCCAGTCTCCTTCCTCTTCTCCTGGGACACAGAACTCTTCTGCATTTCCCACCTCCCTTGCAACCATGTGACTGAGCTGGAGCTGGTAGGGTGCAAGCAGAAGTGACATGTGCTATTTCTGGACCAAGGTTTTTAAGAAATGGGTTATGTCCCCCTCCTTAACTCTCTTTTCCCTTCTACCAGTTGATGCAGAAAACAACAGTGCTCTAGAGGAGAGCGAGGCCACAGCATGGAAGGAGTCAGGTCCCTGAATTACTACATGGAAGAGAGATGCCTACTGGCTGGAAATACTAGGGACTACTGTATGAATGAAAATTAAATTTATATTCTATTCGGGTCATATGTTTTGGTCTATTTGTTACAGTAGCTAGCATTATCCCAACTAATACAGAATTTAATCAGTGATGAATGAATAATACTACTCCTCAATATTACCATACTGTTTTTATTTTTTATTTTTTGAAGATTTTATTTTTACATAATCTCTATACCCAACATGGGGCTTGGACTTACAACCGCAAGATCAAGAGTCACATAGCACACTGTTTTTAGTTGGAAGAGAAGGCAGTGCTCTCTGTAGAAGAGTAAAACTATAGCTCTGTTACTTTATGAGAACATTATCATTAAACCAGGGTCTCTTAGCACCTGCCTAAACTAATGCACCACAAGAATCAACTTCACTTTCCCTTGAAGAACATTTAATTTCAAACAGTTGGGTGATTTGTCCAATGTACCACAGTTGATTGGTGGGAGAGCCTGGCCCGGGGCTTCCTCAGTCCCAGGTTGTATCAATAAGATAGCAAACAGCTGATTGCTAAATGTTTTTAAAAATTTTTTTTTACATTTGGGGCACCTGGGTGGCTCAGTCGGTTAAGTGTCTGCCTTTGGCTCAGGTCATGATCTCAGGGTCCTGGGATCAAGCCCCACATCGGGCTCCCTGCTCAGCAGGGAGTCTGCCTCTCCCCTCCTGCCTCTTCTTTCCCCTCCTTCCCCCTGCCCTGTTTGTGCTTTCTCTCTCTCTCAAATAAATATTAAAAAAAAAAAAAGACAAGATACTTTTCCTGCCCTAGAGGAATTCCCCATCTAGTGAGTGAGACTACACTTACCGAAAGAGTGTAGTGTAGAGTGTGCTATCAATGAGAGCAAAGCCATGAAGGCAAGTCAGTGAGAACATTGTATACATGTAAGGGGAGCAACTAACTCTGCCTGTAATGAAAGGGGATCATGAAAGATCTTGATTATGTCAGTTCCATAAATGTTTATTGAGCAACTACGAAGAGCCAGGTACCTATTCTGTGCAGGTTGCTGGAGATACAGATACAATCCTAGCCCTCAGGGGAGATGGATATACGAGCAAATAAATTCAAATAAATAATTACTCATATAACTAGGGAATGGGAGAAGTATAGTACATGCTTGGTGGGTTTAATGCTCTGGATTTGGACTCAGGCATAGTTGGGCTTGAAGTCCAGCTTTAACACTGACAAGTCATTATGCAACTCTGGGCAAGTTTTCCAACCTCTCGGAGCTCCTCATTTTAAATGAGTTCCTCTTTTTAAAACAGAATAACAACTCCAGCTATGGCAGTATGTAGTCTCAGGAGCCAGAAAGCCTGGCTCTTCCACATACTAACTTTGTGGTCTTGGAAATTCATTTAACCGTTCTGGGCTTTACTATCTTCATCTTTAGAACGGGGTGGTTAATAGTACCAAATGCAGTTGGTAGGTATATGTGAATTCAGAGAATGGAAGTGTCTGGCAGATAAAAATTGCTCAATAAGCATTAGGTCTCATCAGTATCTACCTCACAGCTTGAAATGGACCCTATATGAGATCATGTCAGTGCCTGGCCAGCACTGAGTATTCAATCAATGGTCACAATTATTATTATAAGTGATGAGCTGGAGGTAGGATGACCACAGTGTCCTTAAAAGAAGCTGCTGAGAAATCAGATAGAACAGAATGACTGAGGCAAGTTTCCCTGGCCCGCAGGTTTATTCTTCACCCATCCTAAGACAGAAGAAGCAACAAAGGCTCGCGACGTTTAGAAAGACAGCGCTTTCAGTTTCAGGTAGAAGGCTATTCATTCTCTTATTTGCCTTCTCTGCCTTTTCCATTGGTGAGGGTTTTGAGGATATGCCATAAAATTTAGGTGAAGGAAGGAAAGCATAAATGATTTGCTCCAGTAAAGCAGGGGGAAGGTCTCCCCAAACACAGCATTCATTGGTAAGAGTTTCCAGAACCTTCCAAAATTCTGTCTCCTTTTATAGCATCCCGCAAGTCCAAAGTAATGAAATAAAGGCATGGTAATAGGTAAACACAATTACAGCACCCGGATAGCTCCTTGGCAGGCAGGGGGTTTTTGAGAGCATTGGCTGGGGTCTCATTTTCCATAATCGAGCCCAGCCCTGCTGTGATCACTATAGTATTATGACCTATGGGGCAAAGACGGTACCATACGTGATATTTCATTTTTGGGTAGCTAGGGGTAGTAATGAACCAGTTGCAGTCAAGTGAATTAATCTCCCCAGCTATTCAAAAACGAAACTTCATGTACAGCAATTTGTTCGTCATTGCCTTTTCCCCCACTGTATCCTTTTCAAATTACTCTTCCTACAGAAAAATGGAGAGAAAGAAAAAGAAGACTCAATGAAAGAAATATTTTAACATTTACAAAATGTTGACATCTTTTCTGATCATCGATAATAACAGCTCACGCATCCCCTAGACATGCGGCTTAGAGTTCTCACTGGTTAGCCTCAGACCTGATTATGAATCTTAAAAAGTGAAATAAATATGCGAAGAGTTGGTATAACATAGATTCCAGAGCCAATTTCATACAGTTTAAATTATCAATCGGTATTTATCCAAACTCCAAGGAGCACCCTAATCAATCTCACTCAGTAGAATTACTCAATTATTGTGCATTTAATAAATAGAAGTTAATGATTAAAAACACATTATTGAGAATGAAAGACTCTGGCATAGGTAGGTATAGACATATAACACAGCTGTTAATCCTCCATAAATTTGTTTTTAATAACACTGATGTTTTGGCTGCATATAATAACTATTTCATTAAATCTAAATTAAATGCATGGTTAAGCATATTTAAAACATGTAATGTGTTGCTAGCGTATTTCATTTTATGTTTCCACACAGTTCTAATAATTTTCCGAATTCAAATTGACGAGGTGTAAGGAAATCCCTGGTCATTGATATGATACCTTCTTTCTGATATCATTAAGGGCTCCAGAAATTTAATATCTCGGAGTTCTAAACACATCACTAGTCAATCAGTGTGCGGGAAAGACAATGTGTTTATCTGCTGGAAAGAAATGCTTATGGACCCTATCGAAAGGGGAAAAATGCTTTTAAATAATAGTAAAATATGCATTTTGCTTTTTTAAAAAAATAAAGCAAAGAATCTAATACTAAAAAAGCTATCTTGGAATAACAATCCAGAGTGTGTTGTTGTGCATGATTTTTCATTTATGGATAGCAGGAGACATTAATATACTTGCCTATGGCTTGTGCATTACTATTCCCAGCTATGCAGAAATGGAACGTGATTTACAGCAACACATTCTTTGTTGCTGTTCCAACATACCTATTGTCTTCCCTGCATTCTGACTGGCTGGCTGGCTGAGAGAGGGGATGGTGCTGGACTGCACTCAATCATTATGGGTGTCTACAAATAGAGTAGGTGTATGTGAACTGGGATTTTTCAGCTTTGTATACCCAGCAAGCCAATCAGAGCACAGAAAGAACAATAGCTGAAGGTTTTACTGCTCTTTAAGTTTCCCACTGATTCCCATTGCGACTGATTATATCACAGAAGTTATATAAAAATCACATTAAATGCCAACTAAATCAAGACTTTTCATATCTTTTTTTCAAAGCAATGAAATTCAGGACAAACACTATACTATGCATGAAGATCACCACCTAGAGATCCAAACTCTTCATTCCAGACGTCGTATTTGAAAATGGAACTAGAGAAAAGTGTAGTTCATTCATTTTGTTATTTTCTGTGGTGCTTGCATTGCTGTTTTGAAAGCCCACCATAGGAGAGCTCAATTAAGAGCCTTCATAATTTCCACCAGTTAACTTTGATTAAATAGGCTGTCTTGGAAGGGCATTCAGTAAATTTAGGCTGTGAATTACCTGCATTGAGTTTTCAACTTTGAAATTCTGAAATATTAGGGCAGGGACAGGCCATTTCTTTCAGATGGCTTGTACTTTACCAGCTGATTTGGAATAGGTGTACTTCATTTTATCAGAGTGAAGAACAGAAGCAAAAACTTCCCTCTACTGGTTGGAACAACAGGTTCTTTGCAGCAGATGTGGGTAAAGAAGATACGCCTCTCTCTACTGTCAGCTGTATTAATACCACTGTGGGATTGGAGGTTCCCTTTAACCAAGTTCTTTTAACACTCGGTAAGAGTGTTAGCTGGCTTTCCACATCATGTTAGTTGCCAAAGATTAGAGGAAGGATGAGATGAACAGGTTCTCCCCAACATGCTGCTTCTTAGCAGAGGACAAAATTCTTTACAAATAAGCAAGCTCTTTTCCACTGAGCAAATGGGAAAATCACTTCTGTTCGACTAGAACCAGTAAACTAAGGAGTTGAACCCATTTAAGGAGATAGTTGGCAATTAGATGCTCACCTCACTCCTTCTTTCCTTGTATTTTTAAGGATGAGGCTGAAAATCTAATAAGATCTGCAAGTATCTATACTGTCAATTCTACAGAGTATAGTGATGATGAATTTTTGCTTCCTGCTGTATGACCTCAGCCAAGTTACATTGTCCTCAGAGCCTCAGTCTTCCTTATCTGGGAAATGGGGTTAATAACAGTGTGAACCTCATGATGTTTTTCTGTAGATTCAATAAGCTAGTGCATGTAAGGCCATGACACAGGGCCTGGCATAGGTAATTGTCAATAAATGTCAGGTCTTAATACTATTAACATTTTACTCAGATGTGTTTACATTATTTAAAAACATGTATGTTTCCTCTGACTCACTTCACTTAGCATAATACCCTTTGGATCCTTCCATGTTGTTGCAAATGGCATGATATCATCATTTTTTTTTTTAAAGATTTTATTTATTTATTTGAGAGAGAGAATGAGAGACAAAGAGCATGAGAGGGAGGAGGGTCAGAGGGAGAAGCAGACTCCCCGCCAAGCAGGGAGCCCGATGCGGGACTCGATCCCGGGACTCCAGGTTCATGACCTGAGCCGAAGGCAGTCGCTTAACCGACTGAGCCACCCAGGCACCCGATATCATCATTTTTTATGGCTGTGTAATATAATTTCTCTCACATGTGGAATCTAAAAAAACCAAATAAATAAACAAACCAACCAACAGCAGAATCAGACCTGTAAATACAGAGAACAAACTGATGGTTGCCGGGGTGGATGGGTGGTTGGCAAAATGGGTGAAGGGGAGTGGGAGATACAGGTTTCCAGTCATGGACTAAGTAAGTCATGGGACTAAAGGCACCGCATAAGGAATATAGTCAATGATACCGTAATAGCGTTGTATGGGGACAGAGGGTAGCCGTACTAGCCGTGAGTCTAGCATAATGTTTAAACTTATCAAATCACTATGTTGTACAACTGAAACTAATGTAACATTGTGTGTCAACTATACTCAAAACCAAACCAAATCACTAGAGGAGAACCAGAAAAAAAAAGTATGTTTAATAAAAACAGCTTACAGGGATGCCTGGGTGGCTCAGTCGTTAAGCATCTGCCTTCGGCTCAGGTCGTGATCCCGGGGTCCTGGGATTGAGCCCCACATCGGGCTCCCTGCTCCGCGGGAAGCCTGCTTCTCCCTCTCCCACTCCCCCTGCTTGTGTTCCCTCTCTTGCTTGTGTCTCTCTCTCTGTTAAATAAATAAAATCTTTTAAATAAATAAAATAAGTAAAAACAGCTTACATTTGTAAGTGCTCCTTTTGACTTTTTTAAACCTTTAACATCAGTTAATTAATTTTATCCAAACATCAATTCTGTAAGTTGGGTGTAGAATTATTTTATCCTCCCTTGATTGCCAAGAGGGGTAAAATAAAGAGGAATTAAGTGGCTTGCCTAAGGCATCACTTACGCAAGTACTAGAATCTATATCTTGACTCATTTACTTCCGTAACATGAGTGGGTTTTTCTCCGCAATGCAGAACTGTTTGCAGATTTCAGTTAAGGATTAAGATCGTGGTGAGGTTGCAAGTACGTTGGCTAGGGGAGGGGCAGCACTTACATACACAGAGCCAAATTTGCTTCAGAAAAGAAAAGAAAATAGTGTCAGCAGCATTCACACTTCTGAATATATTAGGCTTGTAAATCCAGGGTGCAAATTGTTTGTAGAATCTCAGTTAAAGCCCTTATAATATTGTCATCCGTAATCAGCTTACTATGAAAACAGGGCTTCCAGAGGGCACCAAAATCATTTGAACTTGCGATCTGTGATAGATTTGAATATTCAGATAAGGTCAGTGGTCAGAGCAGAGGCGACAGTTTTGGTCAATAAACAGGTTTAGTGAGACAAAATCTTTTTGTCTACATGGGAATGGCTTAGAGAAATTGGTTCTCGGGGGGGAATCAAAAGATTAAATTCAGCTGCGTTGCCAATTTATTTGCAGGCCAAACAAGTGTGTGATGGAAATCTTTGTGGGGGAGGTGCCAGCCCCGTGAGAAGCCCCCGTTGACAGCACCAGAGGGGACTCCCAGGCAGCTGTCCTGACTGCAGCTGAGACTGAGCTCCACGAGGCCGAGTGGGTGGGGAAGACAGAAAAAGCATCCCAGTGCCAGGCTGAGGCTATCCCACGTTACGCCAGCCAAGGGAGGGCGAAATATCTGGGCTGCATTGTTTTGCATTGATCCAACCCCTGCCATCCTGTCCCCGACCCTTAAAATCTGCACCTTGGTCGACAAGCCATTACACACTTCTTTCTGTGAGGACCCCCAGGAGACATTTCTGTCTGGGCTCATGCTAGGAAGATTTGCGTTTCTCCCGAGTGCCTAGTTTACCTTCAGGACTCTGAGCATTCCATGTTTTTCACACTGTTCAAGAGCCTTAGGGGTCTTCTGGGCTTCTTAAGGAGCTGCTGAGAGGTTGGGAGAGAGTGAAGGGAGAAGGAATGGGCTCTGAGGCCTAGATTCACGCTTCTACCCAGGGAAGCTCCATTTTTATCTGTTTCCTGCATTTGGCTTAGATTTTATTTGAAGGCAAGATTCAGTGGTCAACAAGAAGGTTTGGAAACCACCGATCTCACACCCAATTGCTTCTGTGGCACTGAGAATAAACTCTAACCCATAGCCTGAATGGCCTGTCCTCACCTATCTCTTCAGCCTCATCATGCACCAGGCTGTTAATCACCAGTTAGGCTTCATCTACACTGATCTTCTTTCAGTCCTGGATGTGAACCAAGGTCTTTCCAACTTGATGGCTGCTGACTGGAATTCTCCTTTCTCAACGCTTCGCCTGACCGTCTCTTTACTATGGTATCAGTTGGGTTCATGTTCAGTTACAGACAACACTGAAACTCAAAGTTTAACAGTGTATTAAAAGAGAGACCCTTATATCTCTCTTCGAGTAGAAGACTGGGATAGGGAGCCTAGAGTTCATCTGGCCTCTCCAGAGTGTTATCTGGGTTCCTGTGTAGCCTCTCTACCATCCTCAGTATATGCCTATCATCTACAAGATCCCTTCGGGGTCCAAAATGGCTATTGGAGCTTCAACAATCAGTGGGAGGAAGCAGGGAGTGCAAAAGGATGCTTCCCCCAGCTGAGGATGCTTCTCTAGGCAGCTTCCAGAAGTCGACCCAGTATTTCAATTTACCTTTTTAAAAAAGATTTTATTTATTTATTCGAGAGAGAGAGAGAGAGCAAGCACGAGCAACAGGGAGGGGCAGAAGGAGAGGGAGAAGCAGGCCCCCACCCAGCGTGGAGCCTGACTCAGGGCTCAATCCCAGGACCCCAAGATCATGATCTGAGCTGAAGTCAAGACTTAAACGACTGAGCCACCCAGGTGCCCCTCAATTTACATTTTATTGCCCAGAACTTAATCATGTGGTCATCTCCAGCTGCAAGGGAAGGTGGAGAATTAATGTTTTATTGGGGGAACAATGTGCCTGGCTAAAGACTGAAATTCTATTATTAAGATTGGGGGAACCTGGGTGGTGCAGTCGGTTAAGGATCTGACTTTTGGCTTCCGCTCAGATGGTGAGATCCAGCCCCATGTCATCAGGCTCTGTGCTTAGCGGGGAGTCTGCTTAGGACTCTCTCTCCCTCTCCTTCTGCCCTTCCCCACCCCCCACCTCAAATAAATAAATAACTTAAAAAAAAAGATTGAAATTCTGTTATTATGAGAGAAGGGGAAAGTGGAAACAAGGAGGCAATTCAGGGAGGACTCAGGTTAAATTTCACTTCCCCCAATCTAAAGCTTGATCTTCCCTAATATTTTCTCTCTTAGAATGCTATTTTTCCTTTATGGAATTTTTATAATTTATTACTATATGTCTAATTGTTACAATTTGTCTGCATAGCTGGATGTTAAGTTCTCCACGGGGAAAAATTGAGTCTCTTTCTATCCTAGGCTGTAGCATCAGTGTCCAACAAAGTGCCTTTCATCTAATAGGTGGCATAAATATTTGACATATAAGCAAATGAATGAATGAATTATATTTTCCTGATTGTATTGGTTGCTAGAAAGTTCAGAGCCAAATTTGTGGATTAACTTCAAGAAATGTTCAGTACTCCCCGGAGGGCATTTAGGTCACTAAGTTCACTCTAGGCTCTCATTTTTTTACTCCTAATTTTGGTTTTCCTTAATTTCCTAATGTATGTAGTAAATTTGCCTACGTTATATGGATTATGTATTTTAGAGGCTCATCTTAATTCATTTGGAAATTAAGGAAAAGGGCATAGATAAATAAACAGTAAAGGACAGATAAAATTTAAGTATTCGGCAAGAATGCTATAAACAAAATTTTCTTAAGTGTGGGGAAAAAAGGTCCAACAACTATAAAAGATAATAGACATCTCTTTCAGTGTATTGTTTTTTTTTTAAGATTTTATTTATTTATTTGAGACAGAGAGAATGAGATACAGAGAGCATGAGAGGGAGGAGGGTCAGAGGGAGAAGCAGACTCCCTGCCGAGCAGGGAGCCCGATGCGGAACTCGATCCCGGGACTCCAGGATCATGACCTGAGCCGAAGGCAGTCGCTTAACCAACTGAGCCACCCAGGCGCCCCTCTTTCAGTGTATTGTTTGATGGTCCCAGTTCTGAGATGCATTAATGTTAGTAAAGAATAATTAATTAACCATAAAACAGGATGTTGTTTGAAAGTCACTGGTAAGCAGGAGGATCACACTTAGGAAGCTAAGGATGGTTAACCTTTGCCTGGGTTATAAAATGGCCCATTTGAGAACTGTTGCCACTGGATATATTACCTGGATATCCAATTGGGTTATTGAGTGAGAGGTTTTACATGATGTTTACTATGATGATATATGTCTGGCTACAAACTGTTTATGACAAGTGGAAAAGCCAATAAAAGATTAATGCAGATTTAAATAGATTTTTCTTCTTTACTTGAGTCGTGGTTAATTTATGCATCTATAACTCCGTACCTGTATATTTAAAAGAGATGCTAGTTCATTATTCGTAATGAAGACAGACGGCTGTTGAATATGTAAGTGAAATTGTAATGCTGACATTGGAGCTGCTTTTTAAAGGGGATTTTCAGTCCACTGAGATTTTTCATTGGAATTTTTATTTGGTGCAAACTTTGACAACTGAACCTTAGTTTAATTTGGCAACGTCACAGATCAAAAGAGAAGTCACTCTCATGAACTTGTAAGAAATTAAATTGCAAATAAATGGTATTTCCTTGAAATTGCAACTTTTCTTTGATTTGTCATGAAGTACACACCCTGGGGTAATCATTTTTCTTTAGATTTTTTTTTTTTTTACTTAAAAGTAAGTTTCACTTACTGTCTTTAAATTATTTCGCTGACATTAGCTTGAAAGTTTTTGTGGACAGGGACATCTGTCTCCTGGGCTTCTTTTGCATTTCTTATAGTGCTTAGCACATGTTAGGTACCTGGTAGAGGCTTGATAAATTCTTAGAGTTTGATTGAATTTCTTTCCTTCCTTCCTTTTTTTTTTTTCCTCCTCCCTTTTTTGTCCCTCCTTCCCACCTTTCCTCCCTCTCTCCTTCCCTGCCTTCCTGCCTTCAGCTAGCATTAATTGAGTAGCTACTATATTCTGGGCTCCTTGCAGGGAATTAGGATACGAAGATGAATAAGATGTGGGTCTCATGTCTTAAGTAAAGGTTGAGGAACTGGTATATCAGCATCTGGATGATGCACTACTGAAGATTTCTCTGCCCAGTATGCATGACATGGTATCACTCTGAAGCTAAAGTAAGGGGATTCAATGAGAAGACACTGACTTGTCCACCATGGGTGGTTAACTGAGAGAAGCAATGTAGGGAAAATGGCCTGTAAACTATAAAGTGCTGTAAAATACATAATTATCTTAAATTATGTACATGTCAATCCCGCCACCATGA
This sequence comes from Leptonychotes weddellii, assembly GCF_054177405.1. Classification (NCBI taxonomy): domain Eukaryota; kingdom Metazoa; phylum Chordata; class Mammalia; order Carnivora; family Phocidae; genus Leptonychotes; species Leptonychotes weddellii. The sequence goes on from NC_138372.1 coordinate 47,034,616, forward strand.
AAATATTAGGTATTTTATCTTGTTCATCTCTGCATCTTCAGCACACTACAGGCATACATATTAAGCACTTAGTAAGTACGAGCTTGGGTAAAATACTGGTTTTTTAGTATTATAATCATCGTTACCCACACTATTTAACTTGTATCTTGTTTCGTTTTATCAGGATACTGATATCGAAACTCAAGGGTTTTTTTTAAGTTTTTATTTAAATTCCAGTAGAGTTAACATACAGTGTTATATTAGTCTCAGGTGTACAATATAGTGATGCAACGCTTTCAGTATAACACCTGAGCTCATCAGGACTAGTGCCCTCCTTACTTCCCATCACCTACTTCACCCATCTCCTACCCACTTCCGCTCTGGTACCCATCCGTTGTTCACTATAGTTAAGAGTCTGTACGAAACCCAAGTTTATCCTCAATCTGTGAGTGCTGACTATCCTGGGGTGCCTAGTGGAACCACCTGCAGGAGTTTAGCCAGAGCTCCTTTGCCCATCACTTGAACCCAAGGTCAGAGGCAGAGAAAATAGACTAAAACAAAACACAACAAACCAAAACAAACACAAATACAATAGAAACCACTTGTGGTTGACTAGGTTTGGTCAGAGCTGATGAAAACTATTAGCCCACTTGATACTGTGATTTCACCTCATTTCAAATTGATGAGCTATTTGTTTCACATATAACATCAAGCTCAGTTGTATTTACACGGAAAACGGGGCTATAAAAGGAAAATACCTTCCTTTGTTTTGAATTCTTCAAAGCCCTACTGCCTGTTCGCGGGGCTCCTATTTTGTGTCACTTGATTAGATTATTTTTGCTCATATGAACAGGGGACAAGCACAGTGATAGATGCTTTATACACATGATTTTCTTACTTTAACCCGTAGGAACACTTGTGAGGTTGGTGTTATTATCATCACCATTTTACAGACAAAAACACCGAGGCTCAGAAAGGCTTGCACAGGGTTATGAAGCACTTTAGCCGTGTAACTAGAATTAAAATCTCGAAACCCGACTCTTTATTATTGTTATTTTAATATATGCTTTTTTGTCTTGTTTTCTTATGTCTTTTTAAAAACTCTGTCTCAACTTTTACTTTGAAAATTTCTATGCATACAAAAATTTCAAGGTATAGTATAATGAGTGTCCATATCCCCTCCACCTAAATAATGCGGTTGTAAACATTTTCCCACATTTGTTCACCCTCTTTAACTGCACACACACGCATGTGCACAAACCTCTCACTTTTTTTTCCTGAGCCATTTGAATATAAGTTGTAGAGATGATGATGATGACACTTCATCCCTAAATATTTTGGCAAGCAACTCCCAGGAGGAAGGACATTCTTTCATATAACTCACAATAACAATACCATCATCCTAGCTTAAAAAATTTTTTTTAAGTGATAGAAATTCCATAATATCATCTAATATCCAGCCCATATTAAAATCTCCCCAATTGACGCTAAAATGTCTCTTATGTCTATAATATATGTGTTTGTACCTATTACACTGTATTCTCCCTTAGATTTGGCCCTCTGGGGGCTTCCAAGGAAACAAGGTCAAACAAAGCCTTGTTAGATAAAATACCTACTAACACATGCCATTTGAAGCTTTAACAAGACAGTCCTCCTTCAAATTGATAACAGCCCTCTATGTTTAAAAACCTGACAAAACCAAACTAACCATGGCTAGTTAGGTGATTACAGATTCCTACCTCTGGTTTCATGACTCTTAGTCCAAGGCTTTCTCTTCTTTCTCCTTCTTTTCCTCCTCTCCTCCTTCATTTTCTTTTCTGCTTTATTGTACTTAATTTTTGATAGCATCTAAAATATAAAATAATACTTATTCTGAAATAGTACTTGAGATACTTTTTATGCCTGCATTTAAAAAATACTATTTTCCTTATAAAAGTCATATATTCTAATTGAAGAAAATTTAGAAAACTCATAAAGTAGAAAGATCTATTTTAAAAATCTATTATATTTCCTCCATCCATACCTTGTCACTTATGCATTCCTTTCCAGTTTTTTCTATGCCCAGAATGCTTTAAAAACAATTATAATATACACATACAATTTTGCACTCTCTTTTTTTTCCCTACTAAATTTTGAAACAAGCATATTTATTGTATAGCAGTTAAGAACATGGGTTTGGAGTGGGATTATAGGGGTCCAAATCCTGATTCTGCCACCTACCAGCTATGTGACCCTGGGTAATCATATAACTCATCACCCAAATGGGAACACATGAGAGTGAGAGGGGGCACTGCTCATAATTAGTCCAAGGCATCAGACAAAAGGCAAGACTGTCCCAGAATTTATGGTTACCACATCTTGGCAAGTTGCCCAATGCTTAAGGCTCAGCTTCCTCATCTGACAAAAGATTGTGGAAAAAAGAGCACATAGCTTAGTGAATGTGCAATAAATGTTAGCTATTATTATGGTCTTTATAGACATCATTCATGGTGTTGTGATACTCCCCTAGAAGACACATCGCAGTTCATGTCATATTTGGGAGCATCTTTCTGCAATGTTCTGGTGCTTCTCTCTTCCTCTCTCCACTTCCCGATACTTCCCTGACAGATAGAGCTCAAGACCTTGCTCCCCATCGGTCATCATGGAGACTCTTGTGATAGCCTGACTCGTAATAAGGATGGCCTTGATTTATCCCCATTTCACAGAGTACAAATCCTTAGTCTTCAAGGTTATACCTTTAGAAAGTGGTGGAATAGACAGACAAGTCTCCTCTCTTTATCCCCATGTTTATCATGATTTCTGTCTATTCAGAGTCTTGTGATAATGACAGTTGCTTCAAAGAAAAACCCACAAGAAAGAAGACAATCATGAACAACTTTTTTTTCAGAGAGAATGACAAAAATTATTACTACTGCTTGGCTGTCATAAGCAAGGCAAAAGCATAATAGGGTGAGAGACAGAATGGCACTCAGGATTCCCTACTAATCCACTCCTTCCCCTAAAGAAATCAGTTCCAGAGCTCCAGAGAATGCAATCTATGTTCACCACCTAGACTTCTGAGATTAACCTGTTACACTCTTAGTCCAACCGCCTAGTGACTCCCACAGAAGTAATGCTCATCACCTGTTGCCAGATCCCGCCCCGCAAGAGGAGTTATCAGTAAGACTTCTCTCCACTTTTGTTAAGGATGTGTGGTTTGAAAATTACACTCACACACACACACACACACACATACGCACACACATAGTATCTACACACACCTCTACATATCTATATAATATATATATATAATATCTATACACACATATAGAATGTCTACACACAACACACATAGTGTTTTTAACAAATCTTTCTATATTTACAAAATATAAAATCCTAGAGGGCAGAGATGGCATTAAAATCATCATTTTATCTCCATTGTCTGAGACAAGAAATGTCACTGAATATCCTCAATAAATATTTGTCAAATAATGAATGCATCAGTGAAGAAAGGAAGGAAAGAGACTGTCTGAGGCTGGACACCTTTCCTCGGATCTTCTAGCTGGTTATGATCATGTCGATGATGACTATGGTCCTTTTGGTCAGAGACTATTGTTTGGAAAACAACAGGATTCAGGGTCCTCTTTTTCCATTGAGCTAAACTGTGGTCTACAAATGCCATTCCAAATACGGGACATGATGCATAACCAATACTAACACATGCCATTTGAAGCTTTAACAAGACAGTCCTCCTTCAAATTTATAACAGTCTATGTTTAAAAACCTGACAAAACCAAAATGTGTTCTCCATAAATTATAGTGGCACCATTCCTGCTGCTGAAGTGAAGGTTGTGTCAGCATTTCCATTATTCTGTGGATCGCTGTGTTTCAGGGCTTTAGTTCTTGGCTATAAAAATGCACCTTGGGTTTAAAACTGGCAAGGAACACCTCAGTCTTGGAACAAATTTGCTTTACCAAATTTTGAGAGCAAAACCTATTTTATTTCCCCCTTTGTCGATGACTTTAGTGAAGAGAAAACATCCATGAATTTCATTTCCAATTTCATCTCTCTCTCTTTTTTAAGCTGGATAGTTTCAGATCTTTACTGAACAATGGTAAAGTCTTGTTTTTGAAGTTAGGGAAGACAAAAATTTTAGTAAACCTTGTTTTTAAAGAAAGACATTGTTCTGAAACCAGCCGCCCCCTTCCTCCTCATTCTGATTTCATTAAGAAGGGTTAACAATGGTTTTATTTTGACATGGGCAAATCAGATGGTTACGGTTGGTGGTGAAATTTGATTATCCGATTAGGTTAATAACCTCTCAACAACAGACTTTATTCTGTAGCTATTCGTTAGGTATAATTTCCCATTGGCTTCCTGGAGAAATCATTTAGTATAACTTCATACAGTTAATTAAATTTCTTTACTTTCATTTAAGCATGTATTTATTTGTGGTCTCTTGAGCAAGTAATGTTTTTCAGTACGGCTCTTGCTAGTGTTATCAGAATGTCAATTTTTAGAAAGGGAGCTACAACTATTAATTTGGTAACATAAGACATTTAAATGGCTTTAAGGTTCTGGTGCTCATCCATATGAACTATAGCTTCCCCTAAAATCAGAAGTTACTTATCTCAAATTTTATTGATTCTTCTTGAGTTTTTTTTTTTTTAAGATTTTTATTTATTCATGAGAGAGAGAGAGAGGCAGAGGGAGAAGCAGGCTCCCAAGGAGCAGGGAGCCCGATGCGGGACTCGATCCCAGGACGCTGGGATCATGACCTGAGCCAAAGGCAGACGCTTAACCATCTGAGCCACCCAGGCGCCCTCTTCTTGAGTTTTATATGTAGATGCATGTGTATACTTTCCCTGTAATTATATTGTTTGGTTTTTCTCAGTAAGCCCCTGTGCTATCCAACCACCAGGCAGGGTGGAAAGGGACAGAACCCATCCTCGACAGTCAGGGAGGGCTTCCCAGAGGAGGCAATATCTGAGCAGAACCCCAAAGCACTGATAGGAGTTAGCTAGGCTTTGCAAGGGAAAAATGCATTTTAAATGAATAAGACAGGAGTCTTCAATGCTCTTCAATAAAAGGTCAAAAAAGTGTCACAAAGTAATTTATTTTCTAGGTTTAAGCAAAATATAGAATTTTGAGGTGGAAAGGGATATGCAAACTAGTGGTTTACTACAGCGTCACTAGAATGAATACTGTTTTTTAAAATCAGGACTTCTGTGCTGCTGAGATCATATGGAAGCAGCAGTAGCAGGTGGCCTGGCCATGCAGGGGTTGCTCACTCTCAGCAGAGAATGTTGCTGCCACTCAAAGTCACCAGGGGCTGGAAGAGCTCCTGCTGAGACCCACATCATCCAACAACACACATGCTTAGAACAGGGAAATGTGCATTTTCAGGAGAGGGAGAGACAAACCTTTTGTTTAGCTAATTGGCATGCCAGAGTGTGGGATACACGTGCTCCTGGAAGAAAGGTGTCAGGTGTCTGGGGCCCCAAATCCTCAGCCCAGGTGATCCATCAGAGGAAGGTCTCTGTGGCAGCTATTTTTATTGGGGGAGGGGTGTTAATATTTCTTTTTGCATTTAAAAAATAATAGAAATCGTGCTGAATTGGGGAAGGTTGCTAGAAGGTTTAAAAGGGACTGTATACAATATATATCTAATATTACAATATATATAATAGTAGTTACTAAAGGAAAGGTCTCAAGGTGATGAAGCTGTTCAAATAGGGATAACTGTAGTGTCCTTAGCACCACCTTCCAAAGTATAATGTGGGATGATTTCTCACGCCAAGTTCTGGAGGGCTGAATAATAAGGGATGGTTGGTAATCACCACCTGGGAAGGGAGTGGGAACTGGGACAACAGATGTAAAAAGTTTAGCAGGTGCTCCACATATGGGAGGAGAGTCAATGAGAGCTGTGTTCTATCTGAGCAGTACTGATAAGGGCCGAGAGCCCCAGGCTGTCTCTGCCACTCCTGCCCCCCCCCCCCACCTTGCGAGGTGAGAGGGCCTGAGAACCGGAGCCAGCTGCTTTCCCACTTGCTCCCAGTCCTCACTGTTCCAGAGTGGCCAAGCCCACTTCTTGAAATAATCAGCTGCCAGGGCCTCTGGGGCAGCAAGAAAGGGAGAGGCCTCCTGGCCCCCCATGTGAGAAGCAGTGTCACTGACCTGACCACTAGGAGGCGGGATCACATTATCTAACCCACTGGTGGGCTCACCCAGGTGTCTAGGCAACTTTTAAGAAGAATCTGCTCAGTGTCCAAGAGCAGTAACCCACCACTCTGGTTCATCAAAGATAGTCTGCTTTTGAATTCTGGCTCTGCCACTTACTATTTGTAGGCTCCTAGGGAAGTCCCTAACCTCTGCAGGCCTCAGTTACCTCATCTGCCGAATGGGGGCAGTGATATCTGCCCCCAGGGTGGTTGTGCAAATTAGAAATGATTATCTGGCACTCAACAGGTCCTCACTAAGTAACAGCTATTACTATGTGTGAAAGGGGCAGTCCCCTCAATGACCCTAAATCCTCTCCACCCACACACCACTTGGGCAGATAAAATCCAGTTTGGGCAGCTCAAGGGTAACAGGGTTGGAAACATGAGCCCCTGTTAAGAAGCCCCCAGCTGCTCACTTTGGAACATGCTGAAAGAGATGGAGGGAAGCGGCAGGGGGCTCCGCATGCCAAGCTCCCAGGCAGGACCCCGCCTGAAGAATAGCAATCTCTGCCCTCCTTTGGGAAACAAAATAGTGTGTCCTTAATCCTCTTTGGGGGAGAAGGCACAAGAATTGTGCCCAGAGGAGAATGCGAGAGTCTTGGGTTCTCCACTGAGTCTGTGAACAACCAAGGTACTCTCAGAAGTGAAGGAGGGGAGTGGGAGACCTTTGAAGAGAAAGACCCGGAGGGTGTAGGTGGCCCTTAGGCTGCTTCTCCCCCTCAGGTCAGCCGCCTGAGGCTGTCTACACCGGCAGCTGCCGCTCTGTGGTCTAACCAGAAGAGACTCAGGCCTAATGGTGCCCATGGATGAAGTCTATCTGACCTATGTTCCAGACTTTCTTATGGCTAGGGCTCCGGATGGGGATTCGGAAGACAGACTGTACATCGCTTTGCCTTTCAACACTGTGACTGCTCTTATTGACACAACCGATTTCAAATCCCAAACCCCAGCTATAAAGAAATGGGAAATGTTATGTTGCATGTTCTGGTCTCTTGAAGGACAGGAGGAATCCAGAAGAACTGTGGTTTGGAAGATGAGTGAGCCAGCCCTCCCAGAGGTGCCAACATTTAAGAGATCCAGAGATTTCACAGAAAAATCCAGATTTTCAGCTTTTCTTAAAAATTTAGAGGACATGGGGTCACTGGGGGGCTCAGTTGGTTAAGAGTCTGACTCTTGGTTTCGGCTCAGGTCATGATCTCGCGGTTGTGGGACTGACTCCACATAGGGCTCCCCGCTCAGTGCACAGTCTGCTTCAGATTTTTTTTCTCCCTCCCCGTTTGCACCTCTCCACTCATGTGCCAGTGCTCTCTCTCTCTCTCTCTCTCTCAAATAAATAAACAAAAAATCTTTAAAAAAACCCACAAAAACCTTAGAAGACATGAAAGCAATAGGCCTTCAGTCTCACGTCATCGGTCTGCTGATGCTGCACTTCACTGTGCCTTTAGACAGGCATTTGCTCTTCTGTGCCCCACTGGCCCCACCTGCTTGGCCCCTGAAGGCAATGGGGTTTGCAAATCCCACCTTAGAGACTGCCCCCTCCGGCCCCCAACCCCCAACCGCCAAGGGCCAGAGACCAATTGCTTGGTCTGACTTCTCACCTTACCGATAAAGAAGGTGAGCCCCAGGTGAAGGGGCTTGCTCTGGGTCCCAGGGCTCATAGGTGGCAGAGGGGAGCCTGGAACTCATCCTTCTGAATCCCTGGTGCCCTCCTGTTTCACCATGTTGTTCTGCCTTCACTCGATGTTATATAAACCACGGTCTGGGTCAGGGAGACCGAGAGTGGAACTAAATGCACCTACTTTCCCCTTCAAGCTTGGCAAGACTAACCTTTGGGATGGCTATGCAATATCCAATTGGTGGTCCTGTGTTTTAAAACAACAGTTTAATTAGGTTCTTTATTCTCTGGTTTAAAAGGCAGGGAAGAGTGTAACATATTCACCACAAAACCATTAACATTTACTAAAAAAGTTTTAATGCTATCAGGAAAATTAGGCTCTCTAGAATGAATTCATTCCCCGAGGGTTTCAGATGGCCAAGGTCTGACGAAAACGACACGTATCTGGAGAGCACCTTTCACTTACCCAAAACATCTTCATGGGTTGTGGTGGATTGAAATATTTTTAATTTTTTTATTATTGTGTTTAAATCATGTAATTCTCCTTCAAATGCGATCTCACTTGAAAACCCAATGTCTAAAAGAGATCAAAGCACATCCTTCCGGGTGATGCTGAGCTGGGGGACTTTGCGCCGTACCCAGGCACCCTGTCTCCTCCCCACCCACCAGTACCCGCCCTGGAGGCGCTGCCACCCAGCCAGGCCAAGGCTCTTCAATGTTTGCTGTCTCTCATCAGTCACAGAATAACCGGAGATGTTGAGTAAAATGCAGATTCCCCAGCCCCATACTGACCCACTGATTCAGAATCTCTTAGTTGAGGCCAGGGAACCTGCATTTTAACAAGCTCCCCCAACGGGGTGATCTTTATGCTCACTGAAGCTTGAGAAACTCCGCCCCGGGGTTCCAGGGAACACAGTTGGTAAATGCACTCATTATCTTCCTTAGTCCCATGACAGGTTGAGCAGGTATTGAGGTATTGCCTTGATTTCACAGTTGACTTTAGCCGTGCCCAAGGTTGCACAGCAGGGGCACATTCTTCCATCAGACAACACTTGGTGTGTGGACAGGGTTAGAAGTAAGTACCTGTGGTGATGTGAGTCTGGGTCCACATTCTGTCAAAGGCGGTAACTCCTCCCTCCCCGTGAGGCCACTACATTGTCTCCAGCCTCCTCCCCTTTCCTTCTCAGGGAAAGGGAGAGGGGTCACCCAGTGATGGCCCTGCATTTGAATTCTGACCCTTCTGTGTACCAGTCAGGAGCCGCAGAAAGGACTGGAAAGGACATGTGTAAATGGCTCTGCGGAGTGCCTAACACCCAGTGCTTAATAAAATGGGAGCTGTTATTACTACTGCTCTTAAAGGGTGGCCTCCCGCACAGCGGGGCCCGCTGCGGCCGTCACCCCGGCACCGCCCCGGGTCAGAGCGTGGGTGAGCGGACTGGGTCGTCCCCGGCGGCAAGGCCTCGCCCACCCGCGGTGTGAACACCCCGCGGGACGCCTGGGGTCCCACCTGCTCCGCGAGCCAGCGCGTCCCCGGTCCGGAGCGCAGATTTCTAGGAGAAAGGGCCAGCTCCGAGAACCAAAGGAGGATTAGTTTTCCTCGGCGGTTTCGACCTCCGCCCTCCCCCGAGGGAGACCTTTGTTTTGTAGATGTCTCTTTTCCCTTGCAGCGTCTTCGGGCGGAGTCTCTGTCGCCTGTTGAAAGGGATCCTCCAGCGGGAAGGGAATCCCCAAGGTCTCTGCGGGGCTCCAGGCGGCAGAGTCAGCGGGGCCCAGGTTCACGCCTGTCTTTCTACTTCCCCTAATCCTCTCTGAGAAGGTGGCCCAGGAGAGAGGCCAGTGGGCCCCCAGCCGCTGTCCTGCAGTCCCTGGCAGGATCCTCGCTAAGAAAGGCTCAGGGCAGCGGTCCAAGCGGGTCCTACAGCCCCGGGGCCAAGCTCCTTTGCAACTGCATCCCCGCGAGTTCAGAGCAGTGCGGAAACCTTTCCGATGGGTGGGTGTCCTCTGCACGAGAGCCTTACAAAGTAGGAAGGCCTCTTCCCACGGCCTGGGCCGCAGGACAGGTGTCTGAGACCCGCTCAGAAGGAGTCTTCCCATTGGCTTCCTGGAGAGTGGGCCACTCCCAGATTTGAGACATTTGGGCCGGTGGGAACCTGAGAGAAGAACTATCTCCTGGGAAAGGCGGGGCCCTCTGGCTACCAGTCAGAGAGGGCCTGACAGGAAGGAGGGGAGGAAGAAGGGAGAGGACCCTGAGTACCCCCCTGCCCACCTTGGGGGAGGGGGTGGGGGGTCCTCCCTGTAACAGGAAACTGACCAGGCACTTCCTCACTCTCAGTCTGGAGGAGTGTTGCCTAGCACCCCTGGGTCACCTCTCCAGTCCCCCACTCCCACATGTACCCACTGCTTCCCTCCTCAAATCTCCAGTAGTCTCCCTTTCTCTTTGCTCCCGCTGTCACCTTCATCTTCCCTTTCCTCAAGAACTCAGCCCATTCACTGAACTCAGCCTCTGGCTTCTGGGGTGACCCCACAAAAAGGTAAAGCTCTCTCTTGTCCCTGCTTCTAGCCTCTTCCCTATTCCTGGCACTCTTCCAAGTTATGGCCTGTTTACGTTGTTTTGGAACTCTTTTGTTTGTGTATCTGTTCATCATCCTAGACTGAACTTCTCACCTTATTATTTTGGTCTTTCTAGTGTCTACAACAGAGCCTGGCACACAGTAGGAACTTAATATCTGTTTGACGGATTGCATGCTCGATGGATGGATACAAGCATCTCACAGTTACTGAGCATCCCAGAGCCTGTGCCAAGTCCAGGGAGTGTATGCATAAGTGAATAGAACACATGGGGGCCTTGTTGCCACAAACACCCCCGAGCACAGACAGCACAGAAATAAATGCATAGATACGAACTGGGGCAGGTGCTGTGAAGGAAAACAGTGCAAGGGTATAAGAGTCAAGAATGGGGACCTGCTAGTTACCGGAGGTTTAGGAAGACCTTTGGGAGGATGTGTGGGCCAGGCGTAGGCGGGCAAGGAGGTCGAGGGAAGGGCAAGTGAGGAGGCCCTAACAGGGCAAGAGCTGGACCACTTAAAGAGGACAGATGTGGCTGCAGTCACATGAGCAAGAAAGAGGGGAATGGAAGGGCCAGAGAGGCCAGAAGGGGCCAGATCATCAGGGCCTTTCAGGAGGAGTTTCCCCAGGATGATTGTGCTTGGCACCTATTGTCCTGGCAGAGTTATTAATGACACCCCTTCTCACCCTCAGAAGTCTCCCAGTTTCAGTGATAATTGTAAGGTCACCCTACTCACAGGGCATGTGAAGAGGTTTATCTACCTCCTGAGCTTAATGGAAAGGTAATGAAGAGTTTTAGGCAGGACGATGACATAGCATTCATTGAATGTTGAATGCAAAAGGATTGGAAAAACTCTCATAAGTAAAAAAGGAAACCAAACAGAAGAGGATGAGATACAAGAAAAATCTAGGGAGGAGGAGAGCAGGTTCATAGCTGGGAAGGGCTAGAGGTGGGGAAAGATCCCGGATGTCTCAACCTGTTGAGTGATGTTACCAGATGCTTTCTTGAAACAATGAAATAAATAAATGGTATAAAAGAATGAGATAAGATGTTCTAAACTGAGGAGGAAGTGGGAATGATTGGGCTTTTTCTATTTGGCTTTGTGGATAGAAGCTGGGCTTCAAATCAACCTCACTTATTAAATATCTGCTCTGGGCTAGGTATTACCAGAAGAAGAAGCAAGTATAAACCCAAGAATGGATGGAATAAGTATATAAATGGAAATAATGTATATGAATTATTATACATATCATTGCACAATACAACATTACATACTATCACTATGGTAAATGTGCATATTATTACATAGTATGTACATAATTATTATCCATAATATTATACATGTTATATAGGTGGAGATAATTATATATAGTAAGAAAATGAAATAGAATAGGAGGGCTAAAGGTGAGATGGTAAGGCCTATACTGTCTGAACGACTGGTGTAGACAGTGTGTGTGTGGTAGGAGCAGAGAGAAGGTAAGGAGGGCAGGAGAGCAATTTGGAGGAGGTGGGATAAAGGTCCTATTTCAAAATTTCCAAGAGGTACAAATATGGGACACTGATTTTTGTCATATAAAATCTGTGTGAACATCTTCCTCTATCATTATTACTGGCATCCTAATCTGGTGTTTATAAGTTATTCTCCTTTCCAACCCCCTTTTTTTTTTATAGGCCTGGCAACCAGACTTCAGCCAGGTTAAGTGACTTGCTTGTAAGGAGCAGCCCCAGGATTTGAATCCAGGTTAGTCTGATCCCAGAATCTAAGTTAGTAACTGCTGCTCTGCTAAATTCTTCTGATTAAGATGGTATTTTATTAGAGATCCAACTATACCCACTTATTTAAAATGATTATATTTTCTTTTAAACAAATTAAGATGCTTTTTGTTGTTGTTAGTAGTGGTAACTCTCTATGACACTTGGAAAATCCAATCTTGAAACCTTCATCTGTGGAAATTTCTGACTCTTTGAAGTTAGACAGGTGTGGATTCAAATTCTGGCTTGCTAGTTCTATGATCTCTGGCAACCCTTTTGCTCCTCAGTCCTTTTATCTATAAAACTGGTACGATAGTACCCTTCCCTCCCCTTGTTGGACTGTAGGCAGGGTTTAAGATCATGAATGTAGAACACTTGGAATGTTCTCCATTAATAGCAGCTTTTGTTATTATCAGCAGGACCCAGATGATTTCTGTAAAAAGTCACTGGTGAATCCCTTCTCTCTTTTTGAAGTGGCAAGTTTGTTTCCAGTTTGTGGTCACTGCTTGCAAGGCAGGCTGCAGAGGAGACTGGCCACTCGCCTCCAACTTCTCTGTTCTCCTCTCTAACACAAGGGGCTGCTTGAGCCAGAGGCAGGCAAGACCATCATCTTCCACATTGTCATCAGACCTGATGGATAGTATTCCCAAGTTAATGCCATAAATGCTGTTTGGAAATTACAAGTCCATGCTGCTGGTGGTCCAGCCGAAAAAAGAATTAATTTATAATCATGAATATAAATTTCATAGATAGTATTATTGTCATGCAGGGTTTGAGTTATGGTACGTATGGGGAGTGGCTTGTAGAACAGAAAACTATGTCGCTATAACTCAGTGTAAGTCCAATGACAATAGTTATATCTATCACTTTGTTATAAATCAATGGATATCCTGTATTAAGTGAACAGGTCTTACCTCCCCCACTGCACAGGGTGGAGTGGCAGGGAGGGCTCTGAGCTTTGCTGAGGGCATGACCAGTGCTAACTTATGTTGATGGGAAGGCAGAAAAGAGAGGCTTTGGGAAATTCTTCATGAACTCCAAACGCCTTGGTTCACTTGACAACACGACCCTATCTATAAGCATTTTAAAAAGTAGATGACATACCCAAGGCTTTAAAGATAGGCCTTTTGCTTGCATTTTCTCTAAAAGGACTGTTTTCAGAACGGGGAATTAGTTACTAATTGCAGAAAGGACTCTGAAACAGCGTCAATCCTGCAAGAGCCAGCGTGCATTTGAAGGCCTCTCTAAATGCCATGAATTAGGTAGTATATCTTTCCTGTTAATCTATATTGGTTCCCTCCCAAAGGCAATTGACCCTGGGGAAAGGTAAAGCAGAAAGAATCTGAGTACCACTGAGCTAGCATATAACTGGCTTTGAAAGTGCACTGCTGGGGAGAAGAAAGCCGAAATATCACAGGGAGCAGTAGCTTGAGGAGAAAAGAAGATGGTTTGAAGCCGGTGGAAAGTAATTTTGCCAAGTGCCGAGTTATCTAGTTAACCTATTGTTCAACATAATGAAAAAGCAGGGCTATTCTGGAGTGTGTTACAGTAGGTAGTTTGTCAATTACCCAATCAGGGGGCAGTGTTCATTCAGCCAGAATTGAGGGCATTACCCATACTATTTTATTACTATTAAGCCTCAACTTGGCATATTTTTATATAGACTATAGGGTGTTTAATAGCCATGCAAAACTAGGACTTTCTTCATCCTTTCTGGCCTAAGCCCATTGTCAGTGGGCTGCACTGGTTTTTGTCCTTGCAATTAAGGTGTTAGAATATGCAGTATTTAGAATTATGAAGTGATGGTACCTTAAGAATTGTGATGGTCCCTCAACTTAAAAAACGGTAGGAATCAGTGAACAGAGAGTAAGAAAAACAGCCTAGGAAGGGAGGGTAGCCACCTACTAACAATCTAGAAGTCACCTTACAGTCTGTGTACAAAAAAATCTGCACTTAAAGTCTGCTGTATACACCTAAAAATCTCCTTCACACCCTAGGTGTCCCTGCATTTAATAGAACCAAGAGTGAATTTTAAAAGCCTCTTAGGAAAAAACTGTGTTAAATCATGTTAGCATATAAGCAACTTAAAATCATCATTATTTTAAAATGTAGTTTTAAATTTTAATTTTTAACTTCAGGAAGTTCTTACTGAGGTTGGTCAACCGTCTCATTTACAAATATCATCCCAGAGCACACTTAACTTACAACCGGTGTTAATTACTGGTAGTCCTACAGGCTGTTATAAATTAAAAAATGCATATATTCTGAATTCTTCTGTTTTGAAGAACAAAGTACAAATTTCCATAATAAAGCATTTCTCCTCTTGTGCCTGTGGTAGGCTGTTCAGTGGTGTCAAATATTTTTTGACTTTGATAAAAATGTACTGAGGGTCAAGATCATCTCTTAATAGTTCACACTTCTATTTAATAACCTGCCTCAATGTCAAAAGACACCTCCATCCTATTGCAGCTCCAGGAAGTATTATGCACTGCCATCCCGTCTCCGGATGCTCATCAGCCATGTCCATGTTATTCCATATTCGGTCCATTCCAGAGAAAGGCTAAAGGAGACAGAGGGTACGGATCTTGTTAGGTACAGCCTCTGACACTATCACTATCAATTGTCTTTTGCTGGGGCTGATCATCACCTCAATTACCTAGTGTCCAGCCTACCTGATAGGTTTTTGCAAACTATAACTCTTCTGTCGATGAGCATGGAATAATGACAGCCAGGGGCAAATGGACAGAATACAAAAGAGATAAACCCAGAAGTAAAATACGTAAGTCTATCTCTGCAGATAGACATACAATATGTATTTGGTACCAAGCAATTCAACATAATGTATAACCAGCGGTTTCTGTGCAGACTTATTGAGATTATGCTAATAGGCTAAATAAATTAGAACTGTTGGCTTAAATATTTTCCCCATTTTATCATTTCAACAGAAATATACTAAATATTTAAAAATATTGTGGTATGCCAAATGAACATAAATATATAGAATTTTTCCTCCAATCATTACGTTTGCAATTTATAGTGATAACAGTTTTAAAGTTAAATAGGGATCCTTTATTTAAGGAAGATGTATTTTTTTAAATGATTCCAATTTCAAACTGAAATCATGAATCAAGGAGAAAAGTAAAATACACTGGAAGAGTATGCTGAGGCATCATAGCACTATTTTGAGCCATACACAGTTCCACATAACATGAGGAAATAGATTTTAGTACAATATTAATTGAAGTTTTGCCAGTGTGTGGTTCAGGAGGTTAATTTGAAAAGAATACATTACCAATATATTTATAGCATTTAAATAAATTAAAATTACACTTCACACATCAATAACGCAGCTGTTAAATAATATTTTTATTCTATGTAAATCCCATCCATTCATCTCGGTTGTATAATAAATGACCATAATTACGGCGCTTCATTGGGAGGAAGGTCATTGGTAATCCTGTAATTCCTCATTGGTGTAAAGAGAGAAAACAGAACTGTTTGTGATGAATGTATTCAACCTTTTGCATACTTTGGTACTTTGGACCATGCATTAAAATGCATCAGAAATTAAGTTCTTCACTTCCACAGCATTTTTAATCTACTGTGTTGATTTTTTTCCCCTGGTAACTAAAGCCTTCTTGAAGTGCTTCCTTGGCTATTTCTTTTTCCTTCTGGATGCAGATGTGTGTGTGAGCGTGTGTGTGTGTATAAAATGTTATACATGCTCACACACACACACACACACACACACACAAATACATTCACACATGTGTATACCAAAGAGCATTCTGCCAAATTCACACTGTCCTATGTCACATAAATCCAGCTCAGAAATCATTTCTGTAGAAATAATCTTAATTTTCAATGTTTCGTTTTACTTATAAGGGGAAACATGGTCTTCACATTCCCCTGCACTGTGGCATTATAAATGCGAACTAAAGTTCTCAACCTCGTTTCTAGATGAGCTCTTCCCTTGGCAGATCTCTATTTTCAGGTCACCAGGGAAGGCATTTAGTAAATTTTTTTCCCCTTGAAGAATCTTTAGCTATAACCTGGAAGATCTTTAGCTAACCTGGTTCCCATTCTCCTTTGATGCAAGGATGAAACCTGTTTTTCCTAGAGGAACTAAAGATACATAGAAGTTAATGTGAATGTTAAAAGTAATGGACCGGTGACAAATAAATTACAAAGAAGGTAACAAATTAAGACATTAACTAAGATAGCTATGTTTTAAATTATCTGTATCCCCTGCTTCCTTCTAACCCTAGAGACTGGTGCATTTTCTGTCCCTTCCAGGAGCACACAAGGCTTGGGCTTTGCATATGGAAATAAAGACAAATGACTGTTAATTCCTAATGAGAAAAATATCAGTGAGCACGATTCCCTATGTGTGCCATAAGGGCTTATAATTGAAAGGTCTTTGGAAAAAAGGGTTCCAAGCAGAGGGAATTCCTTTTAATGAAGCTTGGATTTAGTCCCATTATTCTAATAAAGTGTAATCAATTGGTGCCAACAATTTGAAGGTCTAGTTCAACCTCTGATTAGATCTTGGTTGTTTTTAAGGCGATGGGCATGAGGAAGGGAAATAGGCTTTTGGGTCAGTGATCCACACTTCCTGAAGCGAGTTGGGAGTTTTGAAGGAGGGCAATTTGGAAGCTGTCTTAGCATAAATCTAAAGCAAGGCTCTGGCTGTCCAGGGGGAACCAGGCCCTCAGCATTCCTCAAGACATGCTTCCAGCCGATTCTACTCTTAATCCAATTTACTCAGCCGAGTAGGTCCCACTGTTTCAGCTTGCCAACAAATTAAAATCCAGCTTCATAAAAACACCTTGATTTTGGAAGGTATTGGCTGGCCCACTAGACTTGAAACTTCATTTATTCCGGCTAACTTCTCAATTATCTTCCCAGCAGTGGAGATGTGTAAAAGTGCAAAAATCAATAGGGTTCTATTCCCATTCTATTGGAAAGGGAAAAATTAATGAGATAGGACACTCTCTTAATCAGAAATAAATGTTTTAATTCAGATAATGACATAGTTTTCCCTCGCTGAAGGATGACAAATGCTGGGCTGCGCCCCCAGCAGAAGCAGTTTCAATTTTATTGTAAATATAAAAGGTATTGATCGGTGAGATGTACAAACCCCATTGCTTACAAAAGCCATTCAGGGGGACTGGGAAAACTATTAAGCACTGGGTCAGAAATCAATAAACAACACTGAAATGTAGCAGAGGTCGCCCTAGGCTTTGTGGCATCTTTGAAAGCCAAGTGGCAGGAATAGTGACAGAAATGTCTCTTGTGGAGCAATGTTGGGGATGAAGAGGGTCAGATGTTTAATCTCTTCTGTGGTTTGACAGGTCCTGGGAATGGAACGAATGCAGTCTTTCATGGCTGTCTTTGATTTAAATACATGCTGATTCATCCCCTTGCTGACAACTGTATTTATTGGCTTTGGGGCACCTACATCCATTGGCAGGGAAGATATCAGGGTATATTCTGGAGGCAGAATGGTTGTGTTTATGCAAATGGGCCACACCTTGATTCATCCTCTCTTTTCTCATGAAAAAAACAAACACACACCTAAACTTCTTTTAAACACACCAATAGATGGGAGTACAGTCTACCAGAACGAATCTCATATTAGAGAAATTACAGGGCAGATGATAGAGCATGAAGTATTTTTTGTAACAGCTGACTAAATGTAATATTTCTCCTTTTGGGCTTTTAATTTTAACACTTTAAATTCAAATGTAGTTTAGGCTTCCTTTTCTGAAGTCCTTTATCATGGATTAATATATTCCACAGTCTCCAGAACACCCTCCTTTCATACGTGTTATTTGGGGGCAAAGAGACTATAATTTATCATTATTTTCCTCCCAACATGCCCCCCCCTTACCTCCCCCACCATGGGGTTTTGAAACTAGAAGGTTAACCCAGATTAGAGATCATCCTTACATTTTGAATAGAATTGAGTTGAATCTTTAAATAACATCAAGATAGTGATTGAACTAAAACACACATTTTATTGCTGAAAATGCTAGCCAAGAAATACCCGGAGTGGAGGAAAATTACGTAAGGGAAGAGATTCCATGCATGTAGGTAGAATCCAATTTTTCTAATAAGACATTGATTTGAAAGGTTTAAAGCTGAGTATTGAAACTTTTAACAACATCATTTCAGAAGCAGAGACAAAGCCTCCCCTCCCCAAAAAAGCCAGAGCTAAGCCTTGTGTTACTGGAGACTCTCTTCCTCTCTTGACACGGGTATGATTATGAGATTGGTGAGGGTCATGCTGCCCATCAGTAGGTGAAGTGTTCAGCTGCTGAGGATTTGAGTTTCATCTCACCTCAGATATTATGTCAGTTTCATGTCATTTTCATCCCCGAGAATGATTTGAGAGCGCTCCTTGTCCCCTGTTATTGCGGTCACTTGACCTCAGATGTAACTTCTGTCGAATACCATCATTTTAACAAAGTCAGGAGTTGCACATCCCTAGCCAGAGCTGACCTTTCCAGCCTGCCGCTCCCCAATTGGCTCTGACGGCAGATTTTACTGCCCCCTCCATTCCCAACAAAGAATGTTAAGGCCTCAATGAATTGGTTCACATTGGAAGTTATAGTTTTTCATTGCCATGATCATTTTTAAAATTGGATCCCCCTCCCCTCTTTGTATTTGGCCTGTAGTATTGGTATTTTTCTTTTTGCATTTGGATGCTCAAACATAGAAAACGGCTTTCTGCTTAAAAACAATATTCTGGCCCCCAAATGGCAAGTCCACGTTCGTCATCTAAAACATATCTTGAATCCTTTTCTGGGAGATGTGTTCCCTATTCCCTCACAATTCCTTGCCTCGCTGTCCCTTGTCTCATGTTCTTTTAGCATTTTAAAGTTATCCTTAAATTTTTAAGAAGAAAAGTAATTGGGTCATCATGATTATAATGAGCTCTCAAACTAGAATACATGTCCTCATCTGGGCCCCTGGACTCACCCTAATGAACTCCTGGACTCTTGTGAAAGGGAGCTCTATTCCTACAGCATATTTGATAAGAGAAGCTGCTGGCCTGAGACAATTTGGGGAACTTAGCCCAGTATGCATAGCAGATGTGAGAAATAGAAGGGGGACCAGAACCTTTGCTTTCCAAGTTATTTCCCCTTTGCTGTCTGTTGTGGCCACACCCAACACCAATGCTATCATGCCTGAAGCTTAAAGGCCCTTCTCACTCTCATACTAGGTTGGCATATTAAAGTACCTGGCATAGTGCCTGCCATCTGGAACATGGGTTGACAAACTTTGTCTTGTGAAGGGCCAGATAGCAAATATTTCAGGCTTTGTAAATTTCTCCCTCTTTCTCTCCTCCCTAACCATCACCACATCGTGTGTGTATGCGTGTGTTTACAAACCTTTAAATATGTAAAACCCATTCTTAGCTTCTGGCCTGTACAAAAAACAGGCTGTACGTGCACTTGGCCCATGGGCCATAGTTTTCTGACTGATTCCTCAACTAGAAAGTGCCACATACATGTTTGTTGATTCTAAGATCAATGCAGGAGGGAACTGTCTACTTTAGGATCAAATAAAACGATGTTAGTGAAAGTGCTTCCCACACCATAGGCGCTTGTTAAATGTTAGTAGTTATTGCCTCCTGGGAGCTTAGCCCAATTGTAGAATGAAAGATGGACTAGTGAACCACTGGTCCCATATTTGAAATACACACTCACCCGAGCAATAGTGTTACTTAAACCATAGTACCTGATTTTCTTAATGAACCACATGGAATTGCTGCTATTAGACCAATTTTGAGATACAAAAATGGCAAATTCTGTGGTTCAACCTAATATCATGGTCTTCCCAGCCCACCCAAACAGGTATATATATGTCAGGTTAAGAATCTGCTTTGAATCAGGGACTATTATTGATTGTCTTCTCATTCAAGGCAGTATCATGAAAAAACCAAGTACATTTCCCTAGGTCATGGGGTGAGCTCAGATTGGGACCTGAGGGCTGTGCCACTCACCTCCTACACCACAAAGTTGGACTCAAAATTACGGCAAGGCCGCTCCTGCATCCTCCCACCCCATGTCGACTTCCCAGATCTGGCATGAATGTCTAGCTATTGGTAGGTACTACAGTGAGCTTGGATGCTGGGATGTGGAGACAGGAACCTGGGGTGCAATGGAATTGGGGATGGGTGGGAGATCAGGGCAGGTTTTGAGTACAGGGCCTTTGCATATAGCAGGCCCGTAGTCAATTTAAAGATTTGACTTCCTGAGCTGTATACTTTGGAGGAGGCCCCAGGCCCCAGGCCCTAGCCCCAGTGGCTGACTGAGCCTGAATCAGATGGTCTTCAGATCATCATGTCATAGATGTCATCTCATAGTCCAAATTCCTATGGTTTTAGGAATCATTCCTTCAAGACTTTGGGAACATTTTCCAGACTCTATAGTTTGGGAGAACCTTGGATTTTTAAAGAATCGTAATTCAATTAATGTTTATTGGGCATCTGCTAGGTGCAGGCACTCTTTAATCCAAATTAGCGTTACACAAATTCTTCAACACAAGTGAGCTTTAACGCAAACTCTTCAATGTAAGTGACAAAACACAAAAATTCCTGTTCTCTTGGGGTTTCTATCCCTAATTCCATTAGTAATGATTAGTTCTCTAGAGATAAACTGAGTGTGGAAAAGGGCAAGGGGTGCATTAGAAGAGGCTTCTATAATCTAGCAAAACTCTGCAGGAGAGGAGGGAGCCATATAGGTCTGAGAGAGGCAGCACTGTGCTGGGGTGGGGCTGTGCCTCAGGTATTTGAGGCGTGGCAAGGAGCCTGGTGTGTCACTCACAGTGAACGAGGGGACACCCCATGGGTCTCACAGCTGATTTTCTCTGAATGTGTTCCCCTTGTTCCCTGCTGGGTCACTAGTGCCTAACCAGGTTTGATAACTTGGACATGACAGTGGGAGGTTGCTCCGTGAGATAACACTTGTAATCTTTGCTTTCTATCCCAATGAAAAATATG
Organism: Leptonychotes weddellii; assembly: GCF_054177405.1. Taxonomy (NCBI): domain Eukaryota; kingdom Metazoa; phylum Chordata; class Mammalia; order Carnivora; family Phocidae; genus Leptonychotes; species Leptonychotes weddellii. The sequence goes on from NC_138372.1 coordinate 47,055,739, forward strand.
TAGAAGTAGCAGAATAAATAGAGCTGAGATTTACGTTTCACAATTTAGATAATGAATCCCATTTTTTCCTGACAACTCTGTTACCTTTTTCACAATGCTGTTTCCTCTTCGAGTTGGGGGCTCCTTTTTTTTTTTTAAGATTTTATTTATTTATCTGAGATAGAGCACGGCCGGGGGCAGGAGCAGAGGGAAAGGGAGAAGCAGGCTCCCCACTGAGCAGGGAACCCAATCCAGGACCCTGAGATCACCACCTGAGCCGAAGGCAGACACCTGACTGACTGAGCCACCCAGACACCCTGGGGGCTCCTTCTTTTGCATCTAATGCTCAGAACAGGTGGGCTTCCTACCTGTTCTGCTTTCAGACTGGGTTCAGGACGAGCCTCCTCCATGATGTCTGACCTGACTCCTCCCCTCCTGAGACGAGTTTGCATTGTCATCTGCACTACACAATTTGGCACTTGGCTTACAGCTTCCTGCATCTTTCTCTGGTGGTTTCATGGGTCTCACTGTCCCCTCTCCTCAGTGACATTGTGAACCATCTGACAGCAGGGCCAGTCTTAAGCTTCTTCTTGCACATTCCAGGAACAAACTGATAGGGCTTTCCACAAACTGCCAATTGATTTGATAATGAGACTGTGAGTGCGTGCGTGCGTGCGTGTGTTTGTGTGTGTGTGTGTGTGTGTGTGTGTTGGGGAAGATAGCTGAGGCATAATCCTCTCTGGAATCAAGGAAACAGAATACATTAACTTTCATGTTACCTTCTACTTCCCTAGGAGTCACTGTGTTCCATGTGTCTGACCCACCTTGCAGTGTAGAGAGCCTTGCTTGATCTGCTCCTTTGGGAAGGCAGTGTGGTGCCATGGAAGGCGCACTGGTTTCAGATTCGGAAACCTGGACTCCAATCCCAGCTCCCTAATCATCTAGTTGTCCTATCTTGGGCAAATTACTTAACTTCCCTCAGCCTCTGTTTTCTCATCTGTAAAATGGGCATGTTACTTACCTCTAAAGGATGTTGCAAGAATCAAGAAGGTAATGTTTACAGTGCAGCGCCTGGCACATTGTGGGTACTTCACCAATCACAGGATTGCTACTGAAACAGTGAAAAACAGAAACCACAGCAAAGTTTAAAACATTTAATGTGCATATGACTTTTTGCCCCTTGACACTTTATCTTCCTAAGAAGATAAATTAGGAGTTAGTATTAGCCATCTAGAAATTTCCTTAAGTGAACTTCTGGAAGCCAGTTGGGAGGGTGGGGTGATGCACTGGAAGCAGAAGATCAGCCTGGGTAAAGCACAGTTTAAGAAAACTGTGTGAATTTGGGCCACTAGCAGTTGATTAGGGTCAGGAGTGAGGCTGGAGGAGTGGACAGCAGCTGCATGCTCAAGGGCCTCCAGGTCTCTACTAAAGAGATGGGATCCTCCTTACTGGGTGACTGGGAGGCATTGAAGGAGTGTGGTAGCTACCTGCATTTATGACTTTCCCACCAACTTCTTTCTTTTTAAGATTTTATTTATTTATTTGAGAGAGAGAGAGAGAGAAGGAGTTGGGGGAGGGACACAGGCAGAGGGAGAAGCAGACTCCCTACCAAGCAGGGAGCCCGACGTTGGGCTCCATCCTGGGACTCCAGGATCATGACCTGAGCTGAAGGCAGGCACTTAACCGACTGAGCCACCCAGGTGCCCCTTCTTTTGAATTTTTATTTCATACAGTAATAAACTGATGTGATCACACTTTTAGAGGTCTGAGAACACACATACGATAGTGACTGTTATTAACATGGGGAGGATTTATACAAAAGCAACAACATAATTTTAGTATTCATGTTTTTGATATAAGGTTATATTTTAGGGATGCCTGGGGGGCACAGTCGGTTAAGCATCTAACTCTTGGTTTCAGCTCAGTTTCTGATCTCAGGGTTGTGAGATCCAGCCCCACATAGGTTCCACGCTCAGTGCAGTCTGCTTGTCCCTCCCCCTCTGCCCCTACCCCTGCTCATGCTGGTTCTCTCAAATAAAAAATAAAATCTTTAAAAATGTTATATTTTAAATTTCATGGAATCATATAATAGAATGCTAGAGATGAAAAGGGATTTAGTCAGTATTCATTCTCCCACACCATTAAGTTTCTGATGGGGAAACTGAGGCCCAAGAAATTCACCTTGCCCTAGGTAAATTCACAGTCCAAGGACGTTACAGAAAGCTTTGTAGTTGCTCTTTATTATGAACTTTTTCTGTCCTAGAAATTGTGCTGGGCACTGTGTCTGTACTGCCCTTCACACGCATAACAATCCGTACAAAAGAGATCGTATCATCCATTATACAGATATGTAAACTGAGGTGCAGATACCTGAAGAGCATGCAGCTAATTAAGTGGTGATTCGAATTCACTTTTATCTGGATCCAAAGTTGGAGCTCTCACCATCCCACATGGCATCAGCACTGGGAATAGGGCCTGGAGCCGGGGCTCCTTCTTCGCAGCCTCATTTCACACTTGGTTCTCTAAAGTCATTTCCTGGTTTAAGCCAGGCCAGCACTGACTTGGCTACAAATTGATGTTGATCCACAAATAATTGCTTTTATAGTCTTCACCTTTGGTGGGATGTTGATGTTTCAAGTTTCTACTAAGGAAGAGTCCTGTGCAGAATGCGTTGCTTGTGCAAGGATTTTATTGCCATGTTCTTGATTTCATCACGGGGTACCCTCATTATAAGGAACCCTGCGAGAAATTCCTGTCTGGTCTCAGATCAGGATTTATAGGGTTTTTCCTGAGTATTTGACCGGTAAGTATGCTGTCTCATGGATATTGTAAATTGTATGACGGACTGGGTTTCCCTTTTTAGCACTCATTGCTAGAATGCTCAGACCCGAATGTGAATCCCATCCATAGTGAGTATATAGAACTTCACAGTATGCATTGCTGTGTGACAGTCTCATTCCTGGCTTGGTTTTAGGTTCCAAATCCTACTTCTTTTTTTCTCATCTATTTATAATCTATTTTTCCCTGATCTAATTGATACACTCTTACAAGGAAACTTAAGTTGTTTTCAGAACAAGGTAAAGTATAAATAAACTAAATAAAATTTAATTCTGTACTGAATCAGAAATATTCCTGTCAGTCCTGGTGTGAGAAAAAAGCTTAGAAGTTATAAACTCCTTATACAGAGCAATCACGCCCTGGGAACACACTGCAGGACCCAGGTGGGTACATCCAGGAGATGGAACGGTTCCCTACTGTCCCGTCCAAATGAACTAGGATGCTGTATCCATCCTACCTAATTAAAGAGTGCTTGAAAGCAGGGCCTTTTTCTTGATTTACAAACCCTCCTCATCATCATTTATAGTGCACTGATATGTGAAGGCAGGGAGGAGAGACACTTAAGGGAAGATGGGTATTTCCTTAGATGACATTGGTGGGGGCAAGTGTCACCTTCACACAAGCACCTTCACTGTGATGGCTTGTTAAGGCTTCGGCAGCAGTGGATGGAACATGCTGTGCTTATTGACAAGGCACTGAACTATTATCCATATTGGTACAGGAATTCAAGGACAGGACACAGATCAAGTGAGCCCAGTAGTACATCTTCCACACTTGCTAAAAGAGTCTTGTTGGTGATTTTCATGCATATGAAACTAGGGAAATGCAACTTTATTCATGTATTCATTCACTCATTCATTTGTTCATTCATTCATTCATTCACTTGACAAACATTTACTGATACAGCTCTTTGCAGGACTCTGGAGATAAAAGAACAAGAAAAGAGACACGGTCCCTGCCCTCCTGCAAGCTGTTTTGGGTAGATATGAAAGATATGGCTATCTGGAATAAAAAGTATTCCGGAAACATAAAAGAGAAGAATATCATCTTAGTTTTTAAAAAGGGAAAGGGTAAACATTTTGAAATCTGTTTGCCCTGTTTTCTACTGGCTTGAAGATTACTTGAGAGACAGAGAGGGGGCTAGAGAGAGAGAGACAGACAGACAGACAGACAGAGACTGACAGACATTCTCCTCAGGGTAGACAAACCACAGGTAGCATCTTAGAAGTGAGAAAGAAACTGACTTTTTCCACAGAGGTCTCATGCTCCCTGGCTGAGTGGGATAAAAAAGAAGAGGGTCAGCCTTCTTCTAGCTTTTCCCACCAATATTCAAAGTCTTGGTAATTGGTCTCTACCACTCCTGGCAACAGAACTCCAGAACTCACTGTCTACAGAAATACCTGCAGTTGGTCAGACAGCCCTATCTCATTCCATCCTCCTCCTTGAAGCAGCCAGTCCCTAAGATCAACCATCACAACTACTAATATCATTATTCCCCAACCAACTTGAACTTTTTGACCCCCTCTCCCCGCACCCCACATCAGCACATGTGTGATATATTGAGCAAAACCATACTCAGGGACACTGGTGCACTTCTACTCTCCTTCAGGGGGCTCCTAGTTCTAATCACAACTTCTTTGCCTGTTGGAGTGGGTTGAATGGTGGGCCCCAAAAGATAGGTCTACCTGGAATCTATGAATGCAAACTTATTCAGGAGAAGAGTCTTGCAATTGTAATTAATTTTAAAGATCTCAAGTGACATCATCCTGGATTATTTGGTTGGGCCCTAAATCCAATGACAAGTATCCTTAATTAGAGAAAAGTGGAGAGAGACCTGGGATACACAGAGAAGACCATGTGAAGATAGAGCTAGACATTGGAATTATGCAGCCACAAGCCAAGGAATGCTTGGAACCACCAGAAGGTGGAAGAGGCAGGGAAGGGTTCACCCCTAAAGACTTCGGAAAGAGTAATACTCCACCAACACTTTGATTTCAAATTTCTGGCCTTCAGAACTGTGAGAGAATAAATTCCTGTTGTTTTAAGCCACCAAGTTTGTAGTAATTTGTTAGAGCAGCCCCAGGAAATGAATAAATCTGTCATTTCTCCTACTTCTAAACCTCACTTAAACCAGAACTTTTTTTTTTTTTAAAGATTTTATTTATTTATTTGACAGAGAGAGACACAGCGAGAGAGGGAACACAAGCAGGGGGAGTGGGAGAGGGAGAAGCAGGCTCCCCGCAGAGTAGGGAGCCCGATGCGGGACTCGATCCCAGGACCCTGGGATCATGACCTGAGCTGAAGGCAGTCGCTTAACCAACTGAGCCACCCAGGCGCCCTTAAACCAGAACTTTTTTTTTTTTAAAGATTTTATTTATTTATTTGAGACAGAGAGAATGAGAGACAGAGAGCATGAGAGGGAGGAGGGTCAGAGGGAGAAGCAGACTCCCCGCCGAGCAGGGAGTCCGATGCGGGACTCGATCCCGGGACTCCAGGATCATGACCTGAGCCGAAGGCAGTCGCTTAACCAACTGAGCCACCCAGGCGCCC
>NC_138372.1:47061605-47069105 GCF_054177405.1 Leptonychotes weddellii
TTTTTTTTTTTAAAGATTTTATTTATTTATTTGAGACAGAGAGAATGAGAGACAGAGAGCATGAGAGGGAGGAGGGTCAGAGGGAGAAGCAGACTCCCCGCCGAGCAGGGAGTCCGATGCGGGACTCGATCCCGGGACTCCAGGATCATGACCTGAGCCGAAGGCAGTCGCTTAACCAACTGAGCCACCCAGGCGCCCTTAAACCAGAACTTTTAAACCCCTTTCTTCACGCAGTTCCTTCTACTGACTCTGTACCCATCCCCACCCAGCCCTCAGCCTCCAGCCTAGACACCTAACCTTGTCCATACTCCAGATTCTCATTCATGCTTCAGACAGGTGTTGACACCAAACCCAGGTCACCACTCCTCCCTGTCTCCCTCTGTTCTTGCTGTCCAGCTAGAGAGATAAAGAACTATGAAGATTTGGCCTCTGTAAGTTCATAATGTTAAAGTTCAATTTACTGCTCAAGATTAAGAATACCCCTCCTTCATCTAGTCCAGTCTGAAACTCCCTGACTTAATCTTACATGAGAAGACTAAGCCTATGTGGTACATGTTCTAGAACATTCCCATATCTCACATCAAAATCTCTCTCCTATTTAGCTTCATTTTCAAGGGAGATTTCTCTCAGTTGAAAAGAACCATTTGCTTGACCCTGATGGCCCATTTACCCACTATTCTGAGTCTTATCTTCCTTCCTGCAGAATTTCTCAGGTGAGCAATTTATGCCAACTACCTCCATTTTTATCTTTACGTGCAGCTTCCATAACCCTCTGAAACCTGGTTTTTTTCTTTATTGACAGCTCTCTGTGATTTATTGCAGAAGAAAATTTACTTTTTCTTATCCTAATTTTTTTTTAACTTTTCAGATAATACTGTTATTCTTCTTGAGTCTCTTTCCGTCAGTGACTTCTGGGATACTATGCTATTCTGAATTGCCTTTCCTCTTTCTACCTCCCCCTCTGACTACCCTTTCTTTTGTTGGTTCTTCCTTCTCCTCATGCCTCCAAGGCTGTGTCATTGCCTTTCTTTTCTATCTTAATGCAACTCCTCAGAAAGCTCAAAATTTTTATGATTACAACGATCACATCATTACTTCTTGTTCCTAAATTTAGATCTTCTGTTCTTTCCTCACACTCCAATGCTGATCCGTGTCATTGCCAACTAGACATTTTTTACATAGATGTCTCACCACCTCTCTCACCATCATCTCAGACTCAAGATGTTGCAAACCAAATCAACTTCTCCATCCGATCTCTCCATCTCAGACAAGTTCTATCACCCAGACTTTTCTCCATCACCCTTGAATTTACTCAGATACCATGTTTTGCCAGCTTTTCCAATAAAGTCTTGCTCATATAATCTCTCTTCAAAAAAAATAATTGTATGTCTGCAAGTCTATTCCAGACCTTCATCACTACCCACACCTCACTATTCATGGCACTATTTAAATGTGTCCCCACCCAGTAAACTATGATTTGCTCCAGAGTGGACATATCCCATTCATTTTGAACCTCTGATGCCTAACACAGGAACCAGCACATCGAGGCTCATTAAATGTTGTTTGGATGGAGAAATGAATGGATAGATCATTCCCTCAGTCCCTTAGCCCCAGTCCCTACCTCCCACAGACTACCTTGTGATCCCCTGGATGATACATTCTTATTCTTAAATCTTCTATTCTTTTAACTATTGTCATTGTAACTATCTTACAGATGATGAAACGGAAGCTTACTCAGGTTAAGAAGCTCACTCAAGGTCCCACAGTGAGAAAATGGCAGTGTCTGGGATTCTATGTTTTTTCATTTGATATGGCTGCCACCTTTGGGACAGTCATGGGAAATTACGTTGGATAGGAAAAGGCCAAATTATGCAGGACTTCGCAAGCCAGCCAAGAAAGTTTGGACTTGACCCAGTTAGAACTAGTCTTCATAATATAGAGATAATAATACATACATCTTAGGGGTATTTGAAAAATCAAAAGATCCAACATATATAAAGCACCTGCCCTATTGTAGGTTCTCAAAAGTGGTAACAACTGCTATTATTTTGAAGTTTTTGCTGGTGTATGCCTTTTTTACCAGCTAGATTTAAAGCTGCTTGAGGGTACTGGTCATAGTTGGTATTTTTCTTATTCCCTCCTCACCTCTTCTTTTTTTAAAAGAGATAGAGAGATCTGTGTTATTTGCAGTGGCTAAGAGCGTGGGCCTGGAGTCCGGCAGGCACAGCGTGGGCGCTTCTCTACCATCCTGCCAGCTGTGAGAATGTGGGCAAGTCTCTGGACCTCTCTGCACCCCACTTTCCTCACTAGTCCCTTGAGCTTAATAGTGGGACCTGCCCAATGGATGATTGTCAGGACTGAATGAAATTATATATACAATGTAGCTTGGTGCCTGCCACAAATTAATTTTCAATAACTAGTAATATTATCACTACTCTTATCTTTACTTTTGTGATATCTTTGCTTGGTGAGAAATTTCTCTTAGAAGTCAGTGTTAGGATTAGCCTAGTTTCTCTTAAGGAATTGCTGTTTCTTATAGTAATACAAATGACACCAAGTTTCTCTGGCTGCCAGGAAGCTCAAAATCAAACCTGAGATTTAACCATGGCAGCTATGAGGACCCTACTGTTTTTTTAATGTATTTGATTTCTCCTTTTTCTAGTTCTTTTTCTTACTTCCATCTTCATTTCTCCATTTTACTGTTCTTATAAACTGTCTCAAATCACTTCTCTTTAGATCATAGTTTTTCACCCTCTTCTTGGTCATAGTTCCTTGATTGAACCTGTCTTTAGAAAAATCTACATAAAAACCTACCCTCCCCATCCTCTCCCACAGTTTTGCATCCAATTTTAGGACATTCCTGGACTTCCTGAAGCCCACTCAGAATAAGAGCCCCTAATGTAGATTATAATTAGATAAACTAGAAGGGGGCAGGTGCGGCTGGAGTTGGGGTGATTAAGAGAAACTATCCCAGAATCTTAGCATTGGAAGAAGCCTGTGAGATCATCTGAAGTGACTTCCCCCAGCGCTGGAGTCCCTGCTCTGATCTACCTTCTGCTAAGTAGGTAACAGCCCTCTGCTCAACTCATCGCACCTGGGGGAGTCTCCTTGCTCACACCCAGATCAGCTCCTCACAGCGTGACAACCCTCATGGGTGGGATGCTTCTCCCTCATCTACTGGAATCAGTCACCTTGTGTGTAAATTTGCAAGTACCTCTTCAGCTTTTGGAAGACTGTTGTCATGGCTGCTAGGACCTTTGCCTCTCTAGATGGAAACAGCCACATTTCCTTCAGCCCCTTCTTCCCTGACAGGGTGTCATGGCTCTTGACAGAGTCTGTTTAGTCTGTCCATTCTGTGGCATCTGCCCAGCCTGACACCTGCTTTCCAAAGCTGTCCCCCAACTCACGGAAATTGCACTTAGGAGTCATATTTACACTGCATGGCTCTACCCCCTGGCTCATAGCTGATGGAACCCAGTAGAACCCTGCACTAAGAGGCCAGTGGTATTTTCTCCCCCGGATATTTGGAATTGGATTCAGGGTCATTAGTTAGTTTCTGCTGGTCTTTTGAACTGGGGATAAGTAATCCTTGTGGCTGTAGGAACAGCTCTCTGCATAGAGGAGAGACCAAAGAATAAAGCAAGTGCTGAGGGGATAGCAGAGGAGAGAGTACAGGTGGCCTGGGAAGGGACAGAGACAAAAAGGGTAATTGCTGGTTCTGGCCAGCTCTCCAGTTCCTAGTTTCACTTTCCTTTCAACCTTGGCTGCCCTCTTGGATTCCATGAAATATCCTGTTACCTTGTAACAAATACACCTTTCTGGTTTAAACCTGTTGAGGTGACTTCTGTTAAATACAAACAAAGTCAGTCTCCCCCTCACCTCCTGTCACGTCCCTTTCCTTCTCCTGCCCTCTGCTTGTCTCTAATTCTTGTGTTCTCATGGCCTTCGTTACTCTGCCTTGAGACTGTCCACATTTGCCTTGCTGCTGATCAAATCTCCCCAGAAATTTAACCCTGAAGCTCTGCTTCTCCTTTGGGTATGGAAGCCTGGCAACTCATCCCAACCTCACATTTTACAAGGTAAAAAATTTCCTTCTCTTCCTTTAAAATATCCCTTGCTGGACAATCACTCAGGTCTGACATTTGTCATGGTCTCTGGCTTCTGATTCTCCATAGGGAATTTCAAGATCCCTAAATTTTGTGATCTTCTCTCTTATCATGGCCTCAAGATCTGCCTTCTTCCTCTTTTTTAAAGATTGTATTTATTTATTTGAGAGAGAGAGAAAGAGAGAGAAGCAGACTCCCCACTGAGCAGGAAGCCCAATGTGGGGCTCGATTCCAGGACCCTGAGATCATGACCTGAGTCAAAGGCAGACGTTTAATCGACTAAGCCACCCAGGTGCCCCTGCCTTCTTTCTCTTAATCGCCATAGCTAAATTATCACATTTGCTTACTGGAATGTTGTCCTTACTAGGCTCTTGGCTGCCAGCTTTCTCTACTTTCTGTCACTTTAAAATGCTTACAAAAAATGGTACTTCCAAATGAGATGTGGCTTGGTCAACTTAAGTCCAACAAAGACACATTCTATGATATTCACCCAGCTATTGCCACTTTAAGCTGCTCAGGGGGTATTTGTGCTTTGATGACACTTATGATTAGAAATAGTGGAATAATCACTATGAACTCCCCTGGTCAACCACCTTCAATTCCTCCCTATTTCCCTCAGGATAAAGTCCTAGTTCCTTAGCCTGACAGTCAAAGTTTTCTACACTCTGGTCTCTATCAACATTTTCTTTTTAGCCCCAACTCTGCTATAGGATCCACTTCTCAAGCCAGGCTGTCTACTCATTATTTCCCAAACTCACTGTGGGCTCTGCATTCATTTATTCACACAACCCACACTAGTGCCTGTTGTGTGAGACCCTGGGGATAAAACAGTGAACAAGACAGACACAGTCTGCTATTGAACATTTTCTCACTCCATGCTAGTCTGGCCCCATTCCTTTTGTACTAAATTCTACTTATCCTTCAAGGTCCTACTAAAATCTACCCCTTCCCCAATCATGTCTGTCTGAAATGACCTCTCAGTCTTAAACTCCTGTTTACATTTTTATTTGTCCTCTGAAGTTACTTATTACTTAACACCTGGATTTGCAACTGCACCCTGGGTCTCCTGTGCTGGATATAAGCTCCTGGAGAAGCAGCATCTTCTGCTACTTCGTTCAACCCAGGGGGCCATACACAGAGTATTAGCTCAATAAATGCTTTGGATTTATTCCTGTAGCTCAGGCTCAAATTTCCTTACAACAACCACAAATAAATGTGAATATGCCTCTCCAGTGGACTTATATAAGACCTGGTATTTCCATTGGTTCAGCATTCTCATTCTCAGCCAGGTCACACAAGCTACAACACGGATGAAACTAGAGGACATGATGCCGAGTGAGTTCAGTGGTCGCAAAAGGAGCAGTACTGTAGGATTCCACTTACATGATGTACCTAGTATAGTCAAGTTCACAGAGCCAGGAAGTAGTATGGTGGTTGCCAGAGGCTGGAATAAGGAGGAAGTGAGGAGCCAGTGTTTAATAGAAATGGAGTTTCAGTTTGGGAAGAGGAAAAAGTTCTGGAGATGGATGGTGATTGATGGTCACACAACAGTACAAATGTACCTACTGCCGCTGAATGGCACACTTAAAGATGGTTAAATGGTAATTTTATGTTACTCTTATTTTACCAAAATTTAAAAAACAAACAAAACAAACCCACCAGGTCCCAAGTTGCGTGTGGCTGTGGTCCAGGTCTGCCCACACTGGGCTCCTCACAATACCTCCCGTTTCCAGCTCATTTGGTAGCAGGATAAATACTTGTGGGAGTGAAGTGAATGGCATTATTTCCTTGGAATTGAGAAGGAAAATTGGAAGGGGAATCTTTGAAAATGCTTTAAACACTTCTCACGTTTCACCTTGCCACTGTCTCTTCAGGATGTGAGTGGAAAAAAGTGTCAAACCTGAAAGCCAACAAGAGAAGGCGTTTTCTGGGCTCAGATGAAGAAATCTGCAAAATTAGGAAATAATGTTTGTGCCATCTCTGGAGGCCCTGGACAGGCTCGGTTCACCTCCAAGTGATTTACCTGTGGCTCTCGATGATTATTTACTTGGCTATTCAGTTCAAGACAATCACAGGAATGTACGGCCCATAAATTAGAATAGCTATGAAACACAGGCTGCCTTTATGTAGAAACATAACTTTTGCAGGTATTTTTTTTTTTTTTTTTTTTTTTACAAAGGGATAATACATTTAATATACAGGCTCAGAGTGATCACTCTGTTCTTACTGCCTCCTTTTTAATATCAGAGTTCAGCTCAGATTTCTTGCCTGTCCTAGGTCTTTGCCCTTGTGGCTGACTACAGGCCCAGGAGACACATACTCCCCCCCAAATGCTCCCTGACTGAGCCCCACTGGGGATCAGTGAGGCTTCTTCCACCACCTCCACCCCCTCTGGCTGCCTCAGTGTTGGGGATGGTGGGGGCTTTTCACAGCAGGTGAACACGGAAGTGAGGTCAACTATGTGGAAGGGGGAAGAGAGCATGGGTCTTGAAGGTGGGCCAAGCAGCTCTGGACTCAGGTTCCACCACACACCAGCACTGACCCCGCGGCAGATGACTTCATCACACCCATCTGTAAAATGGGGCTAACAATATCCCTCTAGTTGACTTACGGTGAGGAATAGAGATAACAAACAATGGCATAGGGGCCGACATTCAATAAACAGTTGTAAAGATATAAAGATTCTAGCTCTTGAGTAGTCTGCATTTTGGGAAGATTGGAAAAGCCTCACACTGAGCATGGGCAATGAATCAGATGAGAGGAGGGTTGAGGGGACACTGACAGCTAGTGAGGGAGGAGGAGATTTGGGGGATCTGACCGAGTCAGGAGCATTGACCACTACAGTAGACAATAGGCTGCGTACAAGTAAGTTTGAGGAGGGCCCAAGGGTCCATCTGAGATCCAGGCTGGCACTGATTAATGAAGAAGCAAGACTTTTAAAACTAGGAAGCATGACGTGCCAGCTAGAGGCAGGCATCTAAGGGGGAGAGGGCACCAGAGCACTGCTTTTGGAACCACACTGCCAGGATTTGACCCCTGGCCCTGCCTTTACTAGCTGTTCAATCTTGGCCCAGTTACTTAACCTCTCTGTGCTTTCACGCCTTCCTCTAGAAAATGGAGGTAGTAACAGTATCTACCTCACTTGTAAGGTTGTTATGAGAATTAAATAAAATTAATATGTGTAAAGCTCTTAAAATAGTTCCTCACATACAGTAAGCCTGAAGAAAAGTGCTACTTTTAACATGATTCACTCCTTTCAACAAATGTTTATTCAACAAACGTGTATAGGGTGGGCATGTGCTAGGAGCTGGCAGAGTGCCTGTGAAGTGGTTTACACAGAACCTTCCCTCATGGAACCGAAAGCCTGGCCCCTAAGGATCCCTTCTTGCTCCTT
>NC_138372.1:47074105-47130855 GCF_054177405.1 Leptonychotes weddellii
GCCGAGTCGCTGTCACTCTGGGCTGGCTGCCTGCAAGTCCACCCGCGGACAACCAGCTCACACATCTTGGGAGGAATTGGCCCATAAGCTCCAAGAGGCGGGAGACCCTGGTATTTGGCTGCCGCAAACATCAGGTGACCCACACACTGGTTAATCAATAGCCCGATTTTGTTTAATCCCCGGGTCTTCCCATTGGACACCTTTTGTCCCCTTTTCCATTTTCACTACACTGGAAAGTCAGCCAGCCTTCCTTTTTGTTTTTTCGTGGTGGAGGAGGATGGAGGGTCATGGAAGGGGAAGCAAGAATATCTTGCTCCTTATCTCAAAAGTGACCCAATATTCTGAATTTGTTTTGCATACGTCCCTGTATGTCCCACTGGCTCCTCAAGGCCTCAAAAGGGAGAAAACCCTAGTAGACTGTCAGAGTAACTCTGGCGAACAACACTCACCTAACTGAAGTAATAATTGTAGAATCATTATCAATTATAACCCCAACCAAATATGATTGTATGTTCAATTGCCTTGGTGTAGATAAATGTATGTTTATGTAATAAATGCATCTGTCAAGATTTTTTTTTATGCTTGAAGCTGGATTTTCATTAATGAAGTATTAATTTAAATTAAGCACTCTGAGATCTTGATTAGTAAAGTAATCAGCAGCAAATAAGCTGGTTAAGCAGTTTATATATCCATATATATCTTTCGGAATCAATGTTTTCAATTGAGACCGTGGCCAAGTGGTTAGAATAAGACAGAGAAAACTCGCATGCAATACATTTCATTTGCTCGGCTGATACCTGCCGAGCCCTACTGGCGTCTCCGAATGCAGTCATTGATGCATCTACGATGACTGTATAAAATGTGTTTAATTGGCATGAAAAGGCACTAACTGAGAGCTGGTGGGGTTTCCATTATCTGAGTGGACATCTTATTTACTTTAGTGGATCCTGGGAACAAGATGAAAGTATATGAGAACTGAGATGGGGGTTGGGACACAAGCTGATGGGTTTTTGGGTTGGTGGGGGGTGGCGGGTAGGGAGTTTTACAATCATCCAGGCAATGCAAAATGCAGCTTTGTAATGCTCTTAGTCTCCCTTGCACCATCAGAAGAAAGACCGGTGAAATAGCTTCCTAATTAGAATCCGCAAAATTGTGAAACTGACAAGCACTGTGGGTCCTTGCATTTTAGAGATTGCATTTTTATACAGCTCGTCCCTTCAGTGTAGTGCAAAAGCTGGGTGGAAGAGAAAGTGTCATTTTTAACTTCAACATCAAGTGACATAAAGAGAGGAAGAGTGTGCTTCTCAAGATACACCGTGCTCTTTAGTCAGGTGAATTTCTTCAGAATCCTTTGGGACACTGTACATGGCATGATACTGTTCCTTCTGCTGATTACTGGGGTTACCAGGCCCCTGCTGAGTGCATATTTAAGTCAATATTTCCATTAATTGTTATGTTATAAATTGTTCCATATCCTGGTAGTGGGAGTTCATACAGATGCCAACTGTGAAGTGACAACACTTAGTCCCAAGAGGTCCCCACGTTTTGTGGGATTTGCCTTTTGAGAACGTTATTTAGTGTACCAGTCACACGTCTCAATGCTCAGCACTAATAGAATAGAGAGGGGATGGCAACAGATTTATTTTCATCCTATCAAATCCTACATGCGGGGGGTTTATTAACATGTTTTAAGTGTGCTTGAGACTCCTGGAGTTTAGTAATGCCTTCATATGTTTACACCCTAAGATCTCTCAGAGAATGGGTCTAATTTGTGAGCCACGGAAATAAACTATGGTTATTAAAAGTTGAGACAGCTGCATTAAGATAATAAATTTCTTACATTACACAAATGCGCTTTATTTGTATATATTTGCTTGGTCTGCAGCTAATGGAGAGCTTTGTGAAGTGTGGTTTCTGGGGTAGGCATTTGAGGGCTTTAAGTATCTGAATCCAGAATCTGCAAAACTGGAAGCTTTAAATGGATTGGTGGGTTGGAACCCTTCCTCCCCTAATCCTAGGGCCCAGGGCACATATACTCTGATGGACTCTGGGCAAATCACGCCTGAACTTCTCCTTGGAAACGAGGCTGTTGCTAACTTCACCCAAGCACTGGCTGTCACAGCCAACGGAATGCTCAGGATTTATAAGAAATATCATTAGCTTTTTGAAAAAAGGCCCTAGTAGTAAAATAAGCCTTTTTGCCCAAGCTCATCACTGAAGGGTTGTTTTCTTTTTTTAATTGGAAATCTGAAAGGGAAAGAGTAGTAAAAGGACACTGGGTATGCTCATACAGAGTAATCCTACAGAGCCATGAGCCCTGATAACTGGGTGTAAAACCACAAACCCTGTCGTGGGCCCCTCCCCAGCGGGACTCTGCAGAACAGCGGGTGGCCTGCCGCACTTCGGGTGGCAGAGTTAATTCTTAAAATTTTTTTTTTAAAGTTTTTTTAAAATTTATTTATTTGACAGAGAGATAGCACAAGTAGGCAGAGCGGCAGGCAGAGGGAAAAGGAGAAGCAGGCTCTCTGCTGAGCAGGGAGCCCGATGTGGGGCTCGATCCCAGGACCCTGGGATCATGACCTGAGCCGAAGGCAGACGCTTAACGACTGAGCCACCCAGGTGCCCCGCAGAGTTAATTCTTAAGGGCTGAGCTCTCCCCAGCAAAATGGAGGAGCAACTCTCTCCTCACCCTTACTCTTTTCCTTCCCATTGTCCCCCAAAAACCCAAAGTGCCACTGCTCACTAAATCTCCCATAATTAACAGGCACTTTGTACTAAATTTATAGAACAAAACCATGGAGCAGGTTCCAGATATACCAAGTAATTTCCATGTAATGATTTAATTTCCATAACTACCCTATCCTCTGAGACTTTCATCATGCCCCATTTTACAGAAGAGGTCACTGAGCCACACAGTGGTTAAGTAATTTGTCCAAGGTCACACATACTGTAGCAAACAGCAGAGCCAGGCGTCACATTCAAGACTCTTTGATGTAAAAACCAAAGCACTGAACCATTACCTGCTACTGCCTGTCAAGCCCTGCTTGGTGAATTTAGCCAAGGCTCATAGTGTGACTCTTCCTGGCACAAGGCGTATATCTGGGTATCTCAGTATTTTCACGTATCACAGAAGGATTCCCCTCCCTCTTCATCACCACCCACCTGTAGCTTAGCTAAAAATGTAGCTCCTCTCTATCTGTGCTCTGCACTCACTATCAATGCTTCTTACAAGGTGGACAGATCTTCACCTTGAAGATTCTGCATTCAGGTGGCCAACCCTGTCCTGCTTCTAACCCCCAACTCGTGAAACAGCTGAGTGCTGACAGAATGAGCTGCATCTGCTCATTCCTCGGGGACTCCAGAGGAGGCAATGTCGTATGGAAGAGTACAGCATAGGTAGGAAACTCAGCTCTCCCACTCGTTAGCTATATAACACGGGCAGGTGACTCGACCTCCCTCTGCCTCAGTTTCCTCATCTGTGACATGGGGAAAACAGCAGCATCTACTTCATAGGGGTATTACTAGGATCAAATGAGTTAATATTTGTTTGGGGCTTGGTGCGTGATCAGAGCCATACAAGACTTAGTTCCTGTTGTTACTCTCAAAGTAGAGGCTGAGACAATGATCTTAAACAATTTGGCTCAATCTAGATTGTCAGTTTGGGTAACTGAGACAAGGACACATTTGCTCATCATACTGAAAGAGCTGGGTGGCCTGTAGAATTGGCCTACTGCTCTGAAGTTATCTGGACATGCCCCAAATATAAATCCTTGTCCACAAAATTGTGCGATTCATGTATTTGTAAGAAACATCACTCATTCGGGGCGCCTGGGTGGCTCAGTCGTTAAGCGTCTGCCTCAGCTCAGGTCATGATCCCAGGGTCCTGGGATCGAGTCCCACATCAGGCTCCTTGCTCAGGGGGGAAGTCTGCTTCTCCCTCTCACTCTCTCTGTGCTCTCCCTCCCTCTCTCTCTCAAATAAATAAATAAAATCTTGAAAAAAAAAAAAAGAAATATCACTCATTCAACAAAAAAGCCTTGTGTTCTTGCTCTGGACCAGGCAGGTACTAGAGACACAAAGCTGAACAAGACTAAGGCCCCCATTCCTGGAGAGCATAGGATTTAGATCTCCACCTAGCACAGTAGCCCATAGACTAATGCAACATGGCAAGTACATAAAGGTTTCAAGGCAAGCATGGAAAAGGTGGAGGAGCTTAAATATTTTTGTACAGCTGGGTCAAAGCAGCCATTGAAGGCTCCCCAGTGCAAGCATCATTTGAGCCATGGCTTGTAGCATGGGTTGGAATTTGCCTGTTGGAGGATGAGGGTTGAATATGGGCATCTAAGCAGAAAGAATATCTTGAAAACTTGCATGAAGCTATACAAATTTAGGCTGTGTTTGGGGACTATTGGGGTGTAGGATGCTGGGGTGAAAAAGAGAAGAAGAGAGGCAGGCTATGAAGGGAAACAAGGGGAACACTTGTTCCTAAGGGCAGAAGGTAGTGTTTCATTTCTTTGGTTGCAAGCAACAGAAATGGACATTGGCTGCTTAAGCAAAAAAGAAACTTTATAGGACTGATTTGGGACACCAATAGGAGAGAAAGGAAGGCTGTCTTCTTCAGGTACCACCCACTGTTTTTTCTCTTTGCTTCATTCTATGCCTGATTCAAAGTTCCAGGAGAGAGAGTCTGATTGGCTGAGCTCTGGTCACATGCTTACTTCGCAGCTGTACTAGGTGATGAAAGGAAAGATCTTGTGGGCAGAGCCTCTAGGGACCCCTTCAGCTTCTAAAGTGGCAGTGAGCACACTAGAGGGCACCAAGACTACACCTAATTCAGGAAAGGTAATTTCCCCAAAAGGAAAGTATTAATAGAAAGTGCAATTATTTGATGGACAGACCCAAAATTACAGATACCCATTATAAATCATCATCATTGTCGTCATCATCATCATTATCATAGCTTGTTTTTTAACCATATTATCATATATTATGCTGAGTATATGTTTTTCATATGCATTTTATTTAATCCTCATAACAAGTCTAGTAGGTGTACTCCCACTTTATAGTATTAAGGAAGGCATAGCCCATTTTTACAAATGAAAAAAATTACAGCTCAGAGAGGTTAGGTCACTTGCCCAAGGTCATACCGCTAATAAGTGAGCTAGTCAAAACTTAAACTCACATGTCTCTTATGGCAAAGATGTAAGGCACTGCACATTGTACCTCCAAGCTTTCTGGTGAAGTGGAAACATCTGCAGGTTGGCATCAGCTCCCCACTGCCTCACCCCAGCCTTTCCTTCTGCCCTACCACCCCTGAATAGACATGATCAACTTGGGGGACCCAAAGATCCAGCTCATGGAAAGAACCACAAACAAGCATCTTTCTTATTTGTCCTGTTTGTAGGCTGTACCAACCAGCTGGCAAGCATCCTTTGCATTTGGGCCAAAACTTAGTCTTGCAAGCCCTTTGTGGGTGTCATATGGAAAACCCCAAATCAATTCATTCCAAAGCAATTTACAGTGTCACTCCCTTTCGAGCCCCAAGAATGGAGAGTTACACACCCGCAGGCTCTGAAGCATGTTGTTTTAATTAATGACTGAGCAGAAGCTTCTGCAATCCCTGTGGGCAGATCTGCCCTCATTTTTAAAAATTCCACAAGAATTAACCTTACCTCAGAAGGTAGTGGGGATAACTTGTTCATCTGGTGTTAATATCTCCCAAAGTATTGGGCCTGCCGTTTTCAAATCTAGAACCACATATTTAGTATAAGTAGGGAAGAGTATACATTCATGTCATCCAGTCACTCAGTCAGCCAGTGAGGCATTAATCTAGTCCCTATGATTTGGTGGGCCCAGTGCTAAATGCCTATAAGTGTTATTTAACTCACCTAGACAATGCAAGGTAGGTACAAGATCCTCATTTTACAGACACAGAAATAGAATCTCAGAGAGGTTAAGCAGCTAGTTAAGGTCACCCATCAAGTAAGGGGTTCTTTCCATGATTCTGTGCAGTGTTCTGAGTCATGAGCACTCAGCAAATGTTTGCTAACCTGGATCTAGTTATGGATTTTGATTAACAGTGATGGGTTTGTACCAGTTTTCACAGATACCTGCCCTGTACCATTCAGAAAGGACCCATGTTGCCTCCTATCAGGAAAGGATGCCTGAGAGGCAAAGGGTGCCTTTCAGCAAAATGGAGACTCTTGAACTGATCTCCTAGTCCTAGAGCAGTCCTCTCCAATTCACTTTTCACACTGGCCACCAGAGATGTGTCTAAAATACAAAATGGATCATGCCAGTTCAGTATTTAACATCCTTCAATGGCTCCAAATTACCTTCAATAGAAAATCCACATTCACCGGGAAAGCAAGACCCTTCATGATCTGGCCCTTGCCTGCCTCTTCTGTCTCATCTGCCAGAACATCTCCCATCTCTCTTCACTCTAGGCATACAACTCTCTCGATATCCTTGAAGGCACCAACACACCTCTGTTCACTTGTTCTTCTCTTTAGAACCCCCTTCTCTTCCATATCTGCTCAGCGAACTCCTTTTCAACCATCAAAACTCAGCTCAAGCATCCATTCTTCTGGCAAGTTGCCACAGGATGATTGTATCTATCCTCTGCGCACCTTTGATGATTCCCATAGCATACTAGGGGGACTATCACTCTGGGCTATAGTAGTATGGATGACGGGATGTTTTGGTGCTACATTGGACATCCGTCCCTACTCAAATAAGAATAAACAAAAAGGAAATAGTAGATCTATCTCACGTAAAAGACATTTGGAGGTATAGTGGGCTTCAAATTGCTCAATGTGGTTTTCCACTTCAGTTCTCTGTAATTTTCTCAGATCTGCCCTCCCCGATGTCTTAGTTTGTCCTCAGACTAATTTCCCCAAAGGTAGCAAGACAGTTGTTAACACCAGTTGGGGCAATATAGCTAGAGGGGAAGAAACAACTTTCCCCCTAGTTGATCTCCCCTCTGATATAATGAGGCCAGTTTAGGTCACATGTCCATCCCCAGACCAACTGCCATTACCAAAGGAATGAGAAATAATAATTGGCTGAAGAAGATACCCGAATCTATCACAAACAAGAGTGTGTATAGGATTCCCATGCTTGGTTTAGCCCAGCATGGGTCAGCTTCCCCTAAATCGTATGGCTTATGTAGAGGGTGTGCACCTGAATAAAAATGGAGATCTGCCAAGAGGGAAGAAGATAGGAATGGATACTGTCTGAGCCACGGCAGTGGCTGCTTGGCTGTGTACACACATCCGTTCCAAGACTATGAGCCTTCTGAGGATAAAGACCATGGTTTGTTTATCTCAGTGTGCCACCGTCTAGCACAATATCTGAAAAGTCTTTGGAAAAAAATGAGATGAGTTATAATGGTCAAAATGTTGCTGGAACTGAGGTTTATTCAAAACAAATGAAATGTTCAGGTTTGCATGAGGTAAAAGGGAAAGGCATTATTTCTACCTGCTGGATCTCTGTTTGGTATATAAATTAGACCTTTTTAAAAGACATGTTTCTGTCTGCCAGGCTTTAGAAACAGTGATCTAAGAGTCAGACATTTCCTATTAAAGTTTAAAAAACATAGCTTTAAGTCATACATTATATTGAATGCTTTCATATCTCATCTGATTCAGTAGGTTTTAAACCTCACAGAGGTCACATTTTGAAACAGTCACTTTTTACAACATCTCCAAACATTAAATAAAAATAAAAATTATTATGAAGAATAGAGATGTCCATAGAGACCACTAACATGACACTTGAATATTATTATTATTAAGGACAGTATTATTTAGCATCTGAAGGTTACAGTAGCTGGCTCATCTCTAAGCTTCATTTCTTCCTTTATTGAACTGAAGAAGGAAGGGCAGATTCCATGAATGTTCATCTGTTAAAGAAAACAACCCTATTTAGAATATGGGCTCTTAACCTGCACCAACCTCAGGGAAGCTATGAATCCCTAAAATATATGCAAAATTTTGTACATGTGAACATTTTTCTCAAGAGAGGGATCATAGTTTTGTTATATTCTCAAAAGGGTTCTTGATCCATAAAAAGGTTAAGAACTACAGATATTGGAGGGAAATTCCCTCAAGACCTTGGTTGTCCCAATAACTGGGGTTTCACATAAAGAAGAAAAGCTATTCCCCCTGACTATTAACTTCCAGGAAATAGGTCATTCTTGCGTTTCTCTTAGGGTGTTTTAACTTAAAGAGTTACAGAGTTAGTAGATACTTGAAATGAATGGGGTTCTGTAAGGAGAAATCGGTGAAGCAGTTCTGCATCTCCCACCTCTGCCCATGCCCACCCCAACCTTTTCTTCAACCCTCTCCTTCAGCCAAAAGGGCTGACTCTCAAAACACATTATCATCAGCTTCCACGATTACTAGGGACACATTGGAATTTGCCCAGCCAGTCTAGGGACTTTCTCTCAGCTAGCATTTATAAACAGAAATACAACTAGTAGTTTATTATCTATCTCTGAAACCTGACAATTTTGATGTGTCATCCCCTGAGCCATAATGGGTAAAATAATAAAAGGGAAATAAAATCAGGAGGGAGAATGGATATGTGCCTGCGTGCTCCCGGGTGTGTGCTCAGCAATGGCTCTGGAAAGGTGCTGTTTGGTTTTTGCCATGAAGCTTCCTTGTCAAAGAAGGAGGATTTGTATTGTTAGTTATCTGCTTTTTCTTTGTTTCTCTTGCTTCAGTGTTCAGTTGCATTTTACTGTTCACAACTTGAAGGATGCATTCAAACTTATGGAGCATGACATTTTAACTATCTCATCTCACCATGATTCATCTCAATTTACTTTCTTCCAAACTGTAGTCTCTGAGTTCTCCAGTGGATAGAAGACCATAAACAGCATTAAAGGAGCCCAATGTCGGCTAACTTGTGAGCAAGTCTCACTCATTAGATCCTTATTGTTCTCCTAATGAGATGCTTTACTTTAGGATGGAAACGTGGGGAACATCAGCAATGGCCTCCGCAGTGTATTGCTGAATGTTCACTATGAACCAGTGGAGGTTACAGAACATGAGGAATCAAATAATCCCAAAGGAACATGGGGATGTGCTGAGCCCATCAAGATCCAGCAGATCCTCACACTCCATATTTGAGGCTTCTGTTCCCCAAACCCTTGCTTTGCCCCACACGATGCACTACCTGCAAAATACATCAATCCCAGGATCAAACATATGGCTGCCAGACTAGATTTTACCGTCTTCAATTGACTTTCATTTTAGAGTTCAACCTCAACTGAACTTTGGTGGTAAAAAATCAACTCTGTCTTCATTTATTCTAGGAGCCTCTGTTTCTGAGAGAATGAATTGATAATGAGGTCATGAACAAATATTATTAATGCCTTTTATTATTTATATGGATATTAATGTGTCCAATCGACGTACAGCAGGTTTCTACCCCTTTAGTCTAACACCCATGACCCTTAGCACCCCCTTCTCTTCCTCTCTCTTTCTTTCCATTCAGTCACAGTTACAGTGAAAGAATAATACATCACAAGCCATGACCCCTTGGCCTTTATGAATTATCTGTTTAGAAAGATGTGAAGCCACCTTTTATATCCACCATAATAGATACTTAGAAATAGTGGATCAATAGTGAACAAGTTTGCTGGTATAGTTAATGTGTACCAAAGGGACACTCTGACAGTGACCTCTGACACTGTATCTGACAAGAAATCTTTAGAGCAAGAAATAAAGAAGATGGGCAGTTTTAAAAGTTATGAATGTAGATCCATAACATATCATGATAATTTTATCCAGGTGGAAATAATTCAGACTCGCAGATAGTCACTTGTTTCTGCAAACCCCTTAATTTGGACCCCTGAAACAGAAATCGCAGTCCACTGCTACACTATTTTGGAAACAGCCATGGTGCTGGGCCTGACACAAACCCATTTGTTAACCAAGGAGAAGCCACTGAGATTGTTTTCCTGTCAAAGAGGACTTTTCTCTTTATGAAATAGGCTGTCATTTATAATTTTAAGCAGGCACAGATTTGTTAAACAGCCACATGGTAATGGGTTTCTATAAGAAGATCCACAGACCCATAGTTCTGGAAAGAAATTGAGCTTATGAGATATTTAAAAACCTAATGGGAATGGAATATTTTGGATTTCTTGAAAAGATGGTTTCTGCTTTGCACATTGCCAAGGGATTTTAACAATAAATCCATTGTTGTGTGTCTGAGAGTCTGTTTGAGGCAATTATATTTTCATACATTCTATGGAGTTGATCTTAGGGAAACCACCAGGGTGCCAAGCCCACCTTTTCCTGTCACTGCCCTGTGGGGGACTCCCAGGGATGAACATTAATGGTGGCAAGCAGGCTTAAAAAGAGTCAGGGAAACAGCTAATTTGTGAGTGGTCTTGAAGAGAGCAGACTGCATTCTGCCTGGCAGAGAAATTAATATACACGGCATCCAATCCAAAAGGGAGAGAGAAGGAACGTGTGTGCGAAGTCCTCTTCACCCCACTCCACATGTACGTGCCGTATTATGATGTCACACTCCAGTAGCGTTGCTCTGAAGTCTCAGTGGTCTCCCTGCTGCTAAGCACCATTGAAAACACATTTGTCCTGACTGTTCTTTTCTTTTTATCCCCCCTCTCATCTGTGTAAGATGAATCACTCCTGGATCCAGACTGACTCCGAGGGCAGAGCCAGGTCCTGACGAGGTAGCCAGCCTCCTACGGCTTAAACGTTTTAATTAATTTCAACACTAATGCACAAATGAGAGTTAATCACCCTGCCACCATGCTTTCTAATTTACTAAGTTTATTCATTAAAACTTTCCTTACTGAACTTTGATTGAATGTCATGCTTTTTTGGAGACCTTTCAAATTGCTTTAAGGGTTTTAAAGTGCTATCTTGGGCAGCTGCTGAAAGCCTTCAGTGTTTGCTTAAAGAGAAGAATGGGGAAAATCTGATCAGCAAGAAATCTTCTCTGTGCTGCACAAAGAGCCTTTTAGGTGGCAGGAGGCCTGTAAAAGCAGGTTTGTTTTTTAAGCAATATATAAAAAGAAAGGGAAACATAAGTATCTAATAAAAGAAATAAAATCAGTCACCTCAATACTTGGCAAAACTTGGAAATACATTTCACAGTAAGATGCAGTCATCCTTCAAAAACCAATAGAATGGTAGCAGTGCTTTGTATTCATGTGAGGAGAGATACTCATAATGGATTTGCCAACCTAATTATTTTGGAATCAATATAATACACATCTTAGGTACACAGTTTTACCTCTTAATTGCTAGTACCTACATTTTTACTGAGACATTGTTTCAATGAAGACTTTCATTTAAAGTTAACTCAAGAAAAATGTAATCTTTACCTCTCTGATTAACAGTATTTAATATTAGGGGACAAAATACCCCATACTGTCAGTTACATGAAGGCAGCTCTCACACTGACATGCAAAATACATGCAATTGCTTTTTCAGTAACTATGTTAGCGTCTTTAAGAATATGCTTCTCCTTATCTCCCCACTCCATGTCAGAAAAATACTTTAAAAGTTTAATAAAATTCCAATAATTGGGGAGGAAAAATTCAAGTCAGAGTTATTAATGAAAGCACCACTTCTAATATGCCATGAATCAAAATACAAGTTTTCATATTCATTCCTACGTTCTATAAATACTGCTCAGTGTTATGCAACAAGACATGACAAACTCATTTTTAAAACGTATTTTTAACTTCAGGGAATGCGAAAGGTTACCCAAACTCATCCTACCTTGGAAAATGAAGTTGATTGGGAAGAGCTCCGCTTCTCACCTGCAGGGGGTAGGTCTTGTCACTACGAGGTGGTTCACGATGACTTTCCAGATTCTCAAATGATCTCTTTAGTAGAATCTTCTTTTCAGATATTTAATCCCTGTGTCCATGAAAACATTACCAAGAGAGGAATATGTCAGTACAAGATAGAGAGTATGATAGCAAATATCTAAGCACTGAGGTCAGGCAACCTGACTTGGAATCTGGATTTTGCTATTTATTAGCTGTGTGGCCTTGGACAAGTCATGTAAGTTATTATTAACATTATTGTAATAGCTATCTTTTGTGAAAAGTAAAAACTAATGCATAGGCAGCATTTGCCTATATACAGTGAGTGGCGTTTAAAGGTGCCAAACATTGTTTACCACTCCAATTTCGAGAATCAGTATTTTTATTATCTCTGATTTACACATAAAAAACCTGAGTCACAGGGGTGCCTGGGTGGCTCAGTCAGTTAAGTGTCTACTTTCGGCTCAGGTTATGATCCTGGGGTCCTGGGATCGAGTCCCATGTCGGGCTCCCTGCTCAGCAGGGTTCTGCTTCTCCCTCTCCCTGTGCCTCTCTTGGCTCATGTACTCTCTCTCTCTAATAAATAAAATCTTTTAAAAAGCACAAAAACGAAAACAAAAACAAAAACTGAGTCACAGAGAGGCAACTTTCCCCAAGTCACACAGAAGTTGCAAAGCTAGAGTTTTAACAGTGGCAGCCTGGCTCCTGAGTCTGTGCACTTAACTCCTTTACTATGCTTAAGTGATAGAACATACAGAAAGGATACAGGATCATGCCTGGCCCAGGGAAGTGAGTAATAAGAGTTTGCAATCATTAGCTTTTATTATAATAGGTGTTCAATAAACACTTGTTGGCTAATTGAATAAATGACTTCTGTTAGGGGTTCTTGAAACCCTAGAGTAAAATACTTCCACTAAGGAACTACTGACAGCATCACAAGGAACACTTTCCAATCTCCACTCATTTCAGTGGCATGGAAACATCTGGGTGCATGGCATTGCAGGGGCTGTATTACTCCTATTTTGAGAGAAAACATGAAAATAAAAGCAATGAGTAAGCTTTCTTAATATGCAAACAAAGAGCGCAAAGTTGGGAAGTCTAGAACAGCGGAGATCCTAGTCAGTGGTTCCTAAGCTTAGACATACATTAGAATTATCTGTGGAGCTTTAAAAAATACAGATAATTGGACCTTACCCCAGATCTACTGAATCAGGATATATGGGGATGAAATTTGGCAGGTGCATCTTTTAAAAATATCTTACTAAAATATAACGTACCAAAAGGCATACAAATCATAAATACACAGCTTGATGGCTTTTTGCAAAGGGAACACACTCCTGTTTTACACACTGAGAATCCCAGAAGTCCCCCTGTGCCCCCTTCTAACTGCTACCCTTCCTGATTTCTAATACATAGATTAATTTTTCTTGATAAAACCAAAATGGAATTCAGCAGTATGTGGGGTTTTTTTGCATCTGGATTATTCTGTTCTACATTGTTGTTTTTTTTTTTTTTTAAGATTTTATTTATTTATTTGACAGAGGGAGACACAGCGAGAGAGGGAACACAAGCAGGGGGGAGGGGGAGAGGGAGAAGCAGGCTTCCCGAGGAGCAGGGAGTCCGATGAGGGGCTCGATCCCAGGACCCTGGGATCATGACCTGAGCCAAAGGCAGATGCTTAATGACTGAGCCACCCAGGCACCCCTGTTCTACATTGTTTTTATGATATTTATGAGATTTTATGAGATCCATCCATGAGGTTGTGTGTAGGGTGAGTCCATTCCTTTTCAGTGCTGTATACTATTCCACTATAGGATTATACCACAGTGTATTCATTCAGCTGTTGCTGGGCATTTGGGTGGCTCCCTGTGGAGTTATTACAAATAGTGCTGCCATGAAAATCTTGTATATCTTTTGGTGGATTTTGCATTTCTGATGGGTATTTACCTAGAAGTGGAATCGATGAGTTTAGGGTATACCTAATTCAACTTTAGTAGACTGGCATGTGTGTTCTTAAAAAGCACCACAAGTGATTCTGATGAGCAGCTGGGTCTAGGAACTACTGAGCTCAGCTGTGAGGCCTAACCCAACTGGTGTTGATGGTGTTAGAGTGTAAAAGACATTTTAAAAACCTAATAAGAATAGGACATTGGGTATTTCTTGAAAACTGGCCTCTGTCTTCTAGCTTACAAAGGAACTGGTTACATGAGAGTTGGTCAGGGTTAGGGTTGAGGGTTGTGGCACCAAAATAGCAAGAAGAGTAAGCTGGTCCATATCAGGTAAAAATCCTCAATACCAAGTGTCTTCCCAAAATCTTATAAAATACTGCAACTCAGAGGATCTTCTATAAGCACTCAGGTAAAAGGGAGCACCATTTATTCTCTAGCCTGACCTTCTGCTTATTATGTTTCTGAAATCATGAAGCCCTTTGCACAGGCTCTACCTTCTGCCCAAAATCGTTCCCATAGCCTCTCCTCCTTCCCCACTCTCCTTCCCCCAATGACCCTCCTCTTCCTTGACATCCTGTTGTCACACCTGTCTGAGAGCTCCTTGAAGGCAGGGCCTTGGCTTAACTATCTCTGTATAACCAGGCATTGTTGTACATTTTCAATCAATGCTCAATCAGTTTTCATCAGTACTTTAAGAAAACTATCCTCAACAGGTATAAAATGAGCAGCTTCTTCATAACATTTCAGGCCATTAAAAAGCATCAATCATGTACACTTTTTGGAGTGGTCCTTCGTTGGAGTCTTTCAGATCAACATAATGCCCATGTGAGCTCAGGCCCACTGACCACAACCAGGACACATGGAGGAGACAAATGAAGACAGGACAAACCTTATAGGAACTAGCTAACTGACTAACCAATCAATTAATTATTAACATGATATAAAACCAAAGAGTCTTTTCTTGAGGCTTGCAAGCAACCAGGATTTAGCTCTAGGACTGATGTGATGGGGAAGCTAATTGGACTTTCTGTTCATTATTAACCTGTCTAGCCATGGTTTGCACAAAGATGGGAAAAGGAGCAGAGAGATACTTTTCCCTGGGAGATAATGCCATTCCTAAATGGTTTAGAACAAGGAGTCTCTGAGCCCAGTTGCGGCATACAACTGTGCAGGGTGTGTACTGCACAATATCAGGATACAAAAAAAGAATCATTGAAGTTGTAAGCCTCCTTAATTTCATCCACAAAACCTAATTCAGGGTTATTCTGAAGATTAAAAGAGCTACCACTTCTGAAACAGAGAGCACAGTGCCTGACAATGATTCATGAAACAGATTTTTGTTAAGAATCTGATTTTAGGGACGCCTGGGTGGCTCAGTCGGTAAGCGTCTGCCTTCGGCTCAGGTCATGATCCCAGGGTTCTGGGATCGAGCCCCGCATCGGGCTCCCTGCTCAACGGGAAGTCTGCTTCTCCCTCTCCTGCTTCTCCCTCTCCCACTCCCCCTGCTTGTGTTCCCTCTCTCGCTGTGTCTCTCTCTGTCAAATAAATAAATAAAATCTTTAAAAAAAAAGAATCTGATTTTAGTGGACACGATGGAATTTATAGTTTAGGAGAGTACGCAGACATTAAACTAATAAAGAAGTATATACTTACAAATTGTGGTTTGTATTCTGAGGAGAAAAAACAGAAACAGAAACAATGATAAGAGTGGAATAAATGAAATACAAGTGAGGGTGGAGGGGTAGTGAAGGCCTCTCTAGGAAGTGATGTCTAGGCTGAGCACAGGGATAAGTCTGAGTTCCCTTGGCAAAGAGTGCAAGAAGCTGGCTTTCCTGGATGAGGGTAGAGCACGTGCAGGAGTGTGGCTGAAGCACAGGGAGCAAAGGGGCACTGGTATGCGCTGGGGTTGGAAATTCTTAATGCATGCTATCTCCTGCTCCTTTTCCTTGTTTCTCGAGTTCTGTAACTTGGCATCTACTCTAGTCCCTTGGGTACCAACTGGCAAGTGATATTATCTAGCGAATGGTATAAAATGTTATGACTCCGCTATTTTAAGAGGGTCTATAGTGCATAGGCATGATCCTTACGGAAATAGCTGTTAAAGGCAACACTGAGCTTTGGACCCCATGTCCCCCCCCTTTCTCCTTCTCTTGCCTCTTCTTCCTTTTAGTGCCTCCTTTAGCCAGTCCTCAATGGCACCACTCTGGGCCCCAAGCCTCCCGCTGTAGCACCCGAAGTAGAGCTCTCCTGGAAGTGTCCACGCTTCGGACCTTCCTCCTGCTTCTGTCCTTTCATTCTTCATTAAACCTGGTCTGTTCCATGTCCAGTTCCCGCTGGGCCTGGCAAAATGACTGACCAGCTCATTTGACTATTTAAGTTTATAATAGCTTAATAGGTTGACCCTTACATGTGGTATGTACTACTTACATTTTGGTAGTTGCTTTCAGTATCCTGACAAAGACAAATACTCATATGGAAATTTCAAGCATAGTGAAAGAACAAATGGGGTAGATTTTCAGAGGGCCATTAATCCTCAGATCTCATCATAATGTCATTTGGGGAGTGGGGATGCGGTAGGCAGTAAGAAACTTCCATCCCAGAGGTTAGATCCAGGCCTTGACATAACTTAATTCAATATTCAGAATAATACTTTTCTCTGCAGTGGGCTTCTATGACTTTCCCAGTCACCCCAGTTTCTGAGGGGCTAAGTGGGAAAAGAGCAGCTAGAGAAGACACTAAATAATTCCATTAACCACCTTTCAGATGGAGGCTGAGAGAGGTTCCTGTGGGGGCTCCTCTTGTAGCCCTGGGTCTATGGTTCTCCCGTTTCTGTAAGGGCTCTCTGGCATTGACCCATGGATCAAATTGGAAACTGACTTAATTTTTTTGTTGTTAGTATATTATAAAAGGAGAGCTGGTTTTCTTTGCAAATATCAAATAGGCAATAAGAAAAATGTCTGTAAAACTGTATGACTTTACTCATCTGTAAGATGGGGGATAAATAGTATTTTACCTTACAGAATTGTAAGAACTGAAAAAACTAATGTAGGTCAATAGCGTTGAGCACACAGAGGTACCAAGGAAAAGATGTTGTCATACCTCCTTGTCCAAAATCCTTGGGGCCAGATGTGTTTCAGAATTCAGACAGATTTTAGAAAGGGAATACAGTGCATACACCATATATTGTATAATACTTCCAGTAGAGTCTGAGGAAACACACTAATATTTCTGTAATCCAATATATTAATATTTCTTTAATCAAATGTATGCACATTCATGCTAAATGGAATAAATAAAGACTATAAATAGTTTCACTATTTATACACTATAAATCAGTTCAGGTTATGCTTTGTCACTGCAATGGACTGAATGTTTGTATCCCCTGCCAAATTAATATGTTGAAATCCAACTCCCAGTGTGATAGTCTAAGGAAGAGGGGGTCTTTGAGAAGAAATTAGGTCGTGATGGTGAAGTCCCTACAAAAGACATCCCAGAAGGTTTTCTTGCTATCTGTCCACCACGTGAGGACCCAAGGAAAAATTGGCAGTCTGTAATCCGGAAGAGGACTCAGAACCGGACCATGCTAGCCCCCAATCTCGGATTTCCAGCCTCCAGAACTGTGAGAAACAAATTTATGCCCAGGCCAGGGTACTTTTTTGGAGCAGGCTGAAATAAGAAAGTCACCAAATGATTTTGCACCAAACTTATGAAACATAACACCTTTGTTATCAGAATGTAATGGGTTGCAAGTAGGAGATTTCTATTATTTTTTTGCCTATAACTCAACTTGTAAGACTATTCTCCTTTCCCCTCCCTCAGCTGTTCAAAGACCACTTTCCTTATTTATTCTGATTATAGTTTGAAATGTAGAAACAGAGAATTCTTAATATGTTGTGAACTGAGGGCATATGAACTGGTGTATAAGACATATGAGAGAATGAATTGTCCTGTTATTCTAGGATGAGATCTAGAACCTCAGAGAAGCAGATTTTAATTCAACAGAAAAAGAAATTTGATGATAACTCAATGGACTGGGTTGTAAGTGGCTGAGCTTCCTGCCATTGGAAGTACCCATGCAGAGATGGCAACGTATCCATCATGGATACTCTAAGTAAATTCCTGCAATGAGCTGGGGGTTAGGATACAGGCTGTCCAACGTTCCTTTCAAGTCTAAGCCCTGTAATTTTATGTTTTTATTAGAGGATTTAGTCACAATCAAGGGAGATTTCATCTCTATTATTCCAGGACTTAAGAAGAATCAGGAAATTTATATTTCCATCTGATCACTGAGCTCTAAGCATCCTAGCAGATATCTCAGGTAGTCTATTGCTGAAGTGCACTTTGTGGGATGTTAATAGAGTTTTGTGATCAAACAAGTTTGGTTAGACAATGTTGGGTTCGAAAATTTAACATCATTTCTAAAGGACTTATCATTGTCCTCACAATGCTAATACATATCATAAATCTTCAAGAGGAAAAGGTTAAATGCAAGGTTTCTCAAACTTGTTTATTCATAAATTCTAATTTAGAATGCATCTGACAGAGTTTCTCTTCCAGGGAACACTCTTTGGGAAAAGCAAGTCTAAGAATGTCATGGTTTGGTAAAATGAACTGAGATGTATAGTGCCACTATTTGCCAAGACTGGTGTAAGGTGTGGGGAAAACAATGATGACGAAGGCCTATTCCCTACCCTAAAACTCAAGGAGCCAGAATCTGGCGTCTTGGTCAATTAAGTGATTGTTAAGCATCTTATATTTTCACATTCCCTTTCCTGAATTCTTTCCCCTTTCTATCTTTAAGTATCACAGGAAATTATTTGCTGAAGAAGAACCCAAGATGTAGAGGCAGGAGAGCAGAGGACTCAGCAATTGCAGCCTCTGAGTTTGGAGGCTTCTTCTGAGTCCATGAACCCACCTGCCATTTGCTCACCCCAATCTCTGCTATACAACTTCATTATTTGTTGTCTCTGGGCACTAATGAGCCACTTGGGGATCTCTCTTAGATCATTAATGGTAGACGGAAGACTTCAGGGCTCCAGTGAAGCCAAAGGTGCTGAGTACTCAAGCCATTTATTATCAGCATGATGAACACCAACAATGGGCTTATATGGTCAGATTATACACTTAATTTAATTAATAAAAAAATTAAGATCATCACCATTAACCTGCATTTGCTCAGAATGCCACAGGGGTGATTAGTTAGAATGGCACTGAAGGTTTTATAGTCCACTCTAGTAAGAATTACTTTGGTACCAATTAGGAGTTTCCATAATATCACCCCGTGTAATACCCCTATTACATTACACATTTTCTACAAGTGATTGAGTTCAATACAACGCAGACATGATGTCACAGGACTCTCCCTCAGAACATGCATGGGAACTCCCACAAATGTTAACACGTTCACTAAGTGGAGAGGAGACCCTGATTTTTTATATTATGCAAACCCATTTCAAGGGTAATGATTCTCTGTCACAGTTTCTCAGAGCATTGGGAAATTAGATTCACACATGGCTACAGAGGCTTGGGAAGATAAAGGCTCTTCCTTGCAAATCTCAGGTTAGTGTTCCTTGCTCTAGATGGGAATTTTTATTTTTTCATGTCTATTTGACTTTGAATAGCTTACTTTTAGAGTCAGAGAAGAACAAAGCATTCAGACAACTTTTTTATAATTAAAAAAATCAGTACATTAGTAATTCCTGTGCACTGAAGAAAAATCAAATGGGAAAACCCTGATGAAAAAGAGAGCACACAGAAAAGGAAACCATCAACAAAATGAAAAGGCAACCTACTGAATGGAAGAAAATATTTGTAAATCATATGTGATAAGAGGTTAATATCCAAAATATATAAAGAAATCATACAACTCAATAGCAAAAAATAAAACAATCTGATTTAAAAATAGGCAGAAGACCAGAATAGGCATTTTTCCAAAGAAGACATACAGATGACCAACTGGTACATGAAAAGATGCTTAACAACACTCATCATCTTGGAAATGCAAATCCAAACCTCAATGAGATATCACCTCACACCTGTTAGAGTGGCTATTATTAAAAAGACAAGAAAAATATGTTGGTGAGGATGTGGAGAAAAGGGAACCCTGGTGCATTGTTGGTGGGAATGTAAATTGGTGCAGGCACTATGGAAAACAGTCTGGATCTTCTTCAAAAAATTAAACATAGAACTACCATATGATCCAGCAACTCCACTTTTGGGTACTTATCTGAAGAAAACGAAAACTAACTCAAAAAGATATATGCACCCCCGTGTTCACTGCAGCATTATATACAATAGACGAGATATGGAAACAACCTAAATGTCCATTGACAGATGAATAGATAAATGTACTATCTACAATGGAATATATTCATGCATAAAAAAGAATGAAATCTTGCCATTTGCAACGAATTGGATCAACCTTGAAGGCATTATGCTAAGTGAAATAACTCAGGCAGAGAGAGACAAATACTGTATAATCTCGCTTATATGTGGAATCAAAACAAATAAACAAATCCAAGCTCAGACGCAGGTGTTGGGGGTGGGTGAAATGGTTGAAGGTGGTGAAAATGCACAAACTCCCAGTTATAAAATAAATAAGTTATGGGGTTGTAATGTACAGCATGGTGACTATAGTTAATAATACTGTACTGTATATCTGAGAGTTGCTGAGAGAGTAAACCTTAAAAGTCATAAGAAAAAAAATCCTGTAACTATGTATGGTGATGAATGTTAACTAAATTTATTGTGGTGATCATTTTGCAATATATAAAAATACCAAATCATTTATGTTGCACACCTGAAATGAACATAATGTTGTATGTTATTTATACCTCAATTAAAAAAAATTTTAGGGGTGCCTGGGTGGCTCAGTTGTTAAGCGTCTGCCTTCTGCTCAGGTCATGATCCCAGGATCCTGGGATCAAGTCCCGCATTGGGCTCCCTGCTCCGCGGGAAGCCTGCTTCTCCCTCTCCCACTCCCCCTGCTTGTGTTCCGTCTCTTGCCGTGTCTCTCTGTCTAATAAATAAATAAAATCTTTAAAAAAAAATAAAAAAAATTTTAAGTGTATAAAAATCACATATGATCCCATCACCCTGAGAAATCCACTTATTATTCAGTTATATAACTTTCCAGATTTTTTCTAAGCAAATAAAATTTCATAGTTTTTAAATATAAAGGGGACCATATTATACAGACTGATTCATTCAACAACACTAACATTTTGTCAGGTCAATAATTATTTTTAAAAAATATTTTTTAAGTTTCATTATAGGTTTTTTACCTGTATTCACTCAATTAATTGCTTATTGTGGATTTCCAATTTCTTAACATTATAAACTTCAACTGTGGTGAACACATTATTGGAAAAATCTTTGGACACGTTTTAAATTGTTTCCATAGAATAAATTCTTAGAAGTGGAGTTCCTGCATCAAGTTATGTACATTTTGAGGCTGTTGATATCCTTTGCCAAATTGCTATCCAAAAAGGTTTTATCAGTTTTGTTCCCATCAGCATCCTCACCAAAAATAGGCTCTTAAAATTCTCATTCTTTTTTGTCTTTACCAAGTAGATAGATGAAAATGCTATTGTGTCGGAGAAATCTTCATAATCTGGGTCAAAAGCATGGGTGTGATCTGAGTAGGTAGAAAGTGGGAAGGGCTGGGAATGTAAGATATCAAATATTATTCAAATATCATGAAACTCTAACTATTCAATAAATATTTATTGAACACTCAGTCTCTGACCAAAGGAGTTTCAGTGTGTGTTTGTGTGTGTGTGTTGGAATATGTATGTGTGGGAGGTCTTCCATGACAACAGACAACAACATAATACAGTGTGGAAGCATGTAATGGAGAAGTGTGCTAGATGTTATGGGAGTATTTGCAGTCAGGGAAGGCTTCCTGGAGGAGGCAGCCTTGAAATGAGACCTGAAGGAGGAGAAAGAATTGGCCAGTGGTTGGTAGGAAAGGCTTGAGAATGAGTCCAGCATGGTTTAGGAAAGGACTGGATGAACTCTCCCTTTGGATGAACTCTCCCTTTCTTCCTTCATTCTATAAATTTATGTTGATGGCCTGCTATATGTCAGGAACTGTGCTAGGAGGCAGGGACATGGTGATGAACAGAGATTAGATCCCTGCCCTCACAGAGTTTCGGTTGTAACGTGGGGGTTGGGTGGAGCCACTGCCTCTAGAGCCCATTGGACTTTAAACTCTGAGAAGAGGAGGCTTGCTTGCCCTGGTCAACCTTGATATCCCCAGCACGGAGAACAGAGCCTTCATGAAATCTGTGAAGCTGTCAGAAATAAGGAAAAACCAGGGCTAAGCAGGTAAAGGGAAAGAAAAAAATAAGTAAGAGATGAGTTGCCAGGGATAGAGGGAAGGCAGAGAACAGAGAAGCAGGTGGAAGAGGAGGGGAGAATCACAGAAGGGAGAAAAAAGAGAAGAAAGATAAGGATGAAGCCTACTGGAGAGCAGCTCTGGGGTGCCTAACCTCACGGTGAGGGTACCCATCAAGGCCAGGCTGCTTGCCGTCTTGCATTCCGCAACCCACGCCAATGCGAGCAGACAGGGAGGAAAGAGGGCCATCCCCAGAAGGCAGAGCTGAACATTTCCCTTGCTCAAATATTTATGTGAGTAGAAAGCAGCTGCAGCCAGGTGGCTGAGCTGACATCCAGGCACTTCTATTTCTGAGGACTTTCTCATCAGGCTCATGTCATCTTTGGTTCTGTGGCCTAACCAAATTGGACTTTTCATTTCTTAAAAGTATACCTGATCCTCCCCCAAATGTTTTTCTTCTCACTGCCTTTCAAAAATAAATAATAAAAACCTACATCTTTCATCCCGTCGCATTTCCTGGATTTGGCACATCAGGCTGTTAGGGTCGCATCTACTTACGTCTCTTCTGTAGCTTTAGATCAGACAACTTGTGTCTGACTCAACCTGGCGTGACAACTTAGAAAGGATGAGACAAGAAAGTCAAGCAGGAATGGGGAAAAAGGAAAAGTCATCCTGTGTTTTCTTTCTTTCTTTTTTTTCTTTTTGGTCAGCACAACTTTACAAATACTTTCACATTTTGTCCCATTTTTTTTTCTCCCTCCTGAAGCTGGCTGTCCATAAAAAATTTAGGATGAATGTTCATTCCCTAAATGTCTTGGGTAATTGGATGGAATTTCCAGCAAGTGTCAAGTATTGAGGATAAAAAAATATCTCCTGACTTCAGAAGTATAATCCAAAAACTCTCATTAGTTACTCCACTTTATTTAAATATATTTTTTTTCTTCAATGTTTTAGGTGATGAAGAAGATTAAAAATGATCCCATAACAGTCAGTATAGTATTTTACATTCACTGACCTTTTGTGTAATTTGATATGTTCCTTTAGGAAGTTGGCTATGGCTGTGTTAGGTGAAAGCCTGATTTATAAACATTGTTCAGGGGTATGCCGGGAAGGGGCGAGGGAAGTATGTATTTTGTTCCCATCCCCAGTTTTTAATCTTTTGAATCTGCTCACACCTTTTAGCAGTTCATTAATATATTTTTATTCTTCCTTCCAATTATTGCCGTATTTTCTCTATTAATGCTCAGTTCCTCAGGAGAACTAGGCAGAGCTGAGGTGGAGGTTTCAGGGCTGGGTTAAATGGAGAGGGAGACAAGGGGGTGGCCGGGAAAACAGAGCATCAAATCTGAAGGGAAATTCTCAACCAGGATGGACCATTTCTGGAGTGGCTAGAACATGGCATGTGGGTTGGGGAGATAGGCAATTTATAAGTAAAATTCTAAGGAAGTTCACCTTCTACATACCCACTGAAAAGTGAATCAGTTGCAAGAGGAATGGTGAAACAATGGTAAACAGGCCAAATGGAAATTTAATTAAATTAATTTACTTTGCAGAAGTCTAAAATATTATATGAAAGTGAAATAAAATCTACATAATAATAAAATGGGAAGATTAATGGCTTGTTAAAGTTGCTAAATCCTTGTTAGGTAAAGAACAATACTGAATAATTTCGAATTCCTTTTGGAAAAAATATAGTTTTGCATGGAGATTAACATAGGAAGTTTCAGATGTATCAACTTTTTTCTACTTAAAAAAGAAACTCAAGAAAATATGTCTAACCATTCAGATTTGTTCAGTCTATGTGGTGGGTACATGGATATTATCTGTAGTTTTCTGTATATTTTGCATAATTAAAAAATAAAAGTCTCCCTCTTTAGTTGTCAGTCTACAACAAAAACATTTAAAGTATATCCTCTTTCAGGAAGGAACCTGACTCTAGAATTTAATTTATGATAGGCTAATAAGTACCCAAAAGTTTAAATGTAAGCATGTTTCCTGTCCTGCCCCAAGTTTATACCAAAAATTAGAAATAAGCTCCTTGAAGGCTTTGTCTACTTTATACCTATGTCCTTTGAAGAGCTAGCACTGAACTTAATATTAAGCCTTCAATAAACACATTTTGAAAGAAAAAGTGAATAAACGTGTTAAACGTCAAGAGGCAGGCAAGTATGTAACAGATTAGAAAAATTTCCACCAAAAAATGTTTAAAATTTATATTCTGATCCAGCTATGATTTACATTTTGATATAAGTATAAATATTTTGATTCATATTTCTACCCAACTATGCCAAAATAAAGCAACTTCCCTTCCCTGTTAATTCTTCTTTCTCCTAAATAGGTCTCAATCAAATTCAAGGGAGAGGTTGATCAGATCTTCATTGGAGACTTAATATTTTTAGTCTTCCTCATACAAGTGCTCCTTCCTCCATCTCAACTGAGTTCTCATTCCCTAGTTGCCTCCTGTGTATCCTGCACCAACCCATACTCCCATCCTTTGTGACCCAACACTGCTTCTCCCCTTGTAGTTCCTACTTTGATGACTTATAATACAAATAAGAATTAATAATCTTTCTGAACATTGACAATGGACCAGTTATTACATGTATTATCTCATTTAATTCTTAAATAATCATGTGAGTTTGGTTATCCCCATTTTACAGATGCAGAGATTGACAGGATGGTGTAAACAAAGTTAGATAGAGAGCAGGTGAATTTGTCCCCGGAACTAAACTTCTGACCAATACAACAGCCTGTATCCACTAGCTAAAGGAAGATGAGGGGAAGCAGGAGGAAGAAGAGGAGAAGGGGAAAAGGAGAAGAACATGTGCACTCAAACGTGACATGTCCAGCCCAGTGTGGCTGGAGTTGCTTTCTCTCATCCTCACTCAGGCAGCTGCAGAGATGAGGCCAGGTGACCTGCTGGTCTGCAGCACAGGAGGGTGACCATAGTTCAGGATGGTGGGGCCTGAGTGCCCCACCCTGGGTTTTTAGCAAAAACTGCCAGAATAATGGATGAACAGTGCAGGGCTAACTCATAAGATGGGGGTATCCTGCCCATTAGGATGCGTGGTGAGCCTCTGAGTGGAGTCACTATCCAGTCCAAGGTGTGAGCCAGGGTCAGGTGAGCAGGGAAGGATGAAGAACATGATTCTGGAGAGGATAGCCCACCCAAAGCAAAGTCTCAGAAGACTCTGAAGAAGAGAAATCAGAACCATGCTCCCTCCATCCCTCTTCAGGGGACAGGTGTCATGATGAGACAACAGTGAGATAAAGATGTTAGGTGACTTGGAGACGGCCAAGTGGTTTTCTTCTCATCCAATTTTAAATACTGACTTTTGGGGCACCTGGGTGGCTCAGTCGGTAAAGCATCCAACTCTTGATTTCAGCTCAGGTTATGATCTCAGGGTCATGAGATCGAGCCCCGAGTCAGGCTCCACACCTAATGTGGAGCCTGCTTAAGATTCTTTCTCTCTCCCTCTGTCCCTCCCCCTCAAAAAACAAAACAAAACAAAACAAAACGGACTTTCAGCTCAACCTTGTGAGGCAGGCAGGGCAGACTTTACTGCCCCCATTTTACAGAGGAGGAAACTGAGGCTCAGAGAATTTACATGACTTGCAAAAGTTATGATATGAATGAATGGTAGAATTAAGACTGAAATGTGTGTGGGCTTCCTGTCTCCAGGTCACAGCTTAATCCTCTACCCTTGGGCATTACCTACCCATAAGCTGCTTTTTGGGAATTTGGACTAGCAACCCCCTTCCTCCCAGCAGGAGTGGGAGGCACCCAAAGGGGCCAGGTTGGTGAGCAAAACATTAGCTGGGTCACTGCCCCCTCACCCCCCATGGCACAACCTACACAATATAGGGGTGGCATTCTGCTCTGCACCACCCATCTTCACTCTTGGGTCCTGTTCCTCTTTCCCCATCAGAATCTTTCCTCACCTTTGGACCCTGTCCATTGAGCAGCTCTGGTCCTGGGGATGCCACACCAAATGATTGTCACAGGCAGGAAGTCTGTGATTGGGGACTATGCTTTCCAGGGCTCAACCCGATGGGTGTGAGGATGGCATCCATGACCCAGGTCCTGCCTGACCTGACCCCCAAAACTCTGTCCTCATGAAGCCCCCCTTCTATTTAACATCTCCCCTATCACTGATGTCTTCTCTGGCAGCAAAGGACACCGTGTGGATACAGTGCTTTGCACAGTGTGCATACTCCATAAATATTAAATGATGACAGGGTATTTTTTTCAAAAAGATGAAGGTTCCACCTCTTAGAACTCTCCTCCATTTTACATCTTTGCAAAGAGTTGGTTAAGATGGTCCGTCTTTTAGCAAGAACCAGGGTTTAGAGATTAGTGAAGTGAGAATTGGTCAGGTTTAATGGCACAGATAATATTTTATTTTTATTTCAATTTTAATACACTATCAACATGCAATGAAGTAAGATATACGGCAACACTTGAGGAAGGAACTGCCCTCCAACTTATCTTCAGTTACCAATTTGGGACCAGTTTCTGAAGTTATTTTTCTGCCAGTCTTGAGAATCTCGGAAAATTTTGGCTTCATCAAAATGATATATTAGGAAGGGTAAA
Source organism: Leptonychotes weddellii (assembly GCF_054177405.1). Taxonomy (NCBI): domain Eukaryota; kingdom Metazoa; phylum Chordata; class Mammalia; order Carnivora; family Phocidae; genus Leptonychotes; species Leptonychotes weddellii. The sequence continues at coordinate 47,100,802 of NC_138372.1, forward strand.
GGTCACCTTAAACTTTGCACAAGAAATCAGAGTAGTGTTTGACCATGACACTTGGAAATTTTTCCCCCCAAAGATATAAAGAAGCTAGAAAAAAGGAAAACTTCTTTCCTCTGAACAATGAAGCTTCTTCATTCTCTGATGGCATTCAAGATATTTATTTCGACCCCAGATACCATTAGATGTACAAATGGCTTAGCAAGGTAGGAAACTGATCTAGCCATAAGACCTTTAGAATTGTAATTCCTTATTTATGCCTTTGGCTCCATTAGACTGGGCATCCTTCAGGTCTGGGACCACATCTGATTCACCTTAGTGTCTCTATCACCCAGCACACTGCCTGGTACATAGAAGGCATCCATTATAAGTTTAATGAATAACAATAGTAATAAAAATAGTTAACAGGTATTGAGTATTTACAATGGGCCAGATGCCTTTGAGTATTTTATTGGTAGCATTTTACACTGAATACTCAGTCTAACCTTATAGGGTACCATTATGGATTGAATTGTATTGTCCCCAAAATTCATTTGTTGAAGTCCTAACCACTGCCTCAAAATGTGACCTTATTTGGAAATAGGGTTGATTACACATGTAACTAGTTGCGTTAAGATGAGGTCGTAGTCAAATAGTGTAGGCCCCTAATCCAATACGATCAATGTCTTTATAAAAGGAGAAATTTGGACATAGACACACACATAGGAGAACGTCATGTGAAGATGAAGTCAGAGATCAGGATGATGCATCTACAAGCCAAGGAATGTCAAAGATTGGGACATCTGGGTGGCTCAGTCGGTTGGGCATCTGCCTTCAGCTCAGGTCATGATCCCAGAGCCCTGGGATCGAGTCCCGCATCAGGCTCCCTGCTCAGCGGGGAGCCTGTTTCTCCCTCTGCCTGCAGCTTCCCCTGCTTGTGCTGCCTCTCTCTCTGACAAATAAATAAAATCTTAAAAAAAAAAAAAAAGGTATGTCAAAGATTGCCAGCAAACCAGCAGAAGCCAGGAGAAAGGCATGGAACAGATTTTTCCCTCACAGCCCTCAGAAGAAACCAACCCTGACTATACCTTGATCTCAAACTTCCAGCCCCCAGAACTGTGGGACAATATTATTTCTGTTGTTTAAGCCACTTAGTTTGCGGTGCTTTGTGACAATAGCCCTAGGAAACTAATACAACATATTATTATTATTCCCATTTTATAACTGAGGGAAACAGAGAGAGTCCCAGAGGAATTAACTTCACTGAGATCAAGAGACAGGAAGTGTTGAGACCAGGACAGGCGCTCAGGTGGTCTGACTCCCCATGACTTACTACATGACTTTCTGTGCGTAGGAAGATGTTCCAGCCTGAGACACCTGAAGGAGCTCCTTCACGTCTTGTTCTTGGTTTCCTCTTCACTGAGCCAAATGTATTGAGTTCCCATTCTGGGCACCAGAATGCTTGCATAAACGTAGGAAATACACCCTTGTCCCTCAAAGAGTTGACAGTACTACTGGAAAGATGAGAAAAGCAAAGAGCCTACAACATAGCAGGTGCTTCACACAGTGTGTGCCAGACAATCCTCATGTCGCACTGTGAGGAAATTGAGACCTACAAAGTGACACTGTCAGCCTCTCACAGCTAGCAAATGACAGATCTGAGAGGGCCCACCAGGTCTGACTTCAGGGCCCATGGCCTTTCTATTCCTCTTGTCACTCTGCAAACCTCCACAAAACAGTCCAAGACCAAGATGTGAGCAAGTGAATAATAATGGCCCCCACATGACTGATCAGGGCTCAAACCAGCTCCTGCTAACCCTGATACTGCAGCAGTGACAAGGACAAGGGAAGGGGTTGGAGAGGTGCATGGGTATGTGTATGCAGTGGTTTGGGATTTGAATACTCATGGTTATCTTATTTAACTCCCAACAGCTCAACAGGGAGATAGCACTTATATTCTGGGTAATGCTTCTCAACGGGAAGAGTTTTTGCCCCCACCCCCAGGAGACATTTGCCAACATTGGGGGCATTTTTGATGGTCACAACTGGGTGGAGCAGTCGGGGGGAATGCTACTGGCCTCTAATAGAGTAGAGACCAGCAATGCTGCTAAACATCCTACAGTGCACAGGACAGTCCACTCTCCCAGCAAAGAATTCCTGTCCCTAAGGTCAGCTGTGCTGAGGCTGAGGAACCCTGCTCCAGTTGATGAAATGGAGGCTTAGAGAGGTTGAGACATTTGTTCAAGTTCACACGCTAGGATTCGTACTCAGATCTCTTGTCTCTAGGCCTAGTGTACTTCGTACTCCACTACACTGCCCTCTTTTTGATATCGAACACATCCTAAGTTTTTGGGAAGAGGAAATGTTTGTTGGAAAAATATTTCCGGTAGCTGTATTGTGAGGAGAAATAGGAGAACTCAAATGAGTCCCCTGTCTTCCTAGGAATATTCTCTCCTCCCCAAACAGCCTGGTTGTAGTAAATGCTGGGGTGCCCTGTCTAGATCCTCCCTTTCTCCTAGTTGCTGAGCCCCTGTCCAGTCATTGCCCTGAGCCCAAGAGAGCCACCCCGTCCAACGTCAAGCTCCCTGGTGACTTATGCGTAGAAAGGTCCAGTCCCCTTGCCTCAAGATGGGACAGCTCTGAAGGGCCATTCCAGCTGCAGAGCTCCCACAGCATTGGCTGAGGCCTCTCTGCATTTTAATGTATCCCTCTGCCAGTCCTGCCTCTCTCACTCCCTCAAAGGTGCTGTTTTCCAATAAACCTCCTACACACAGAACTCCATCTCAGAGTCCTCGCCCTAGGACACCTGATCTAAGTCACTAGTTAGAAATGATTATTTAAGGACTGTAAATAGCTCATGATATAACAATAAGTGAAGAAATCATAACAAAAACTGGATATATGCTATGATACCAATTCTATATGAAAGAAGATGGCATAGTGATTAAAAGCTTGAGTTCCAGAGAGAGACAAACCTGAATTCAAATACAAGCTCAAGTACTAGCTGTGTAATCTTGAACAAATTGTATAACTCCTTTGAACCTGTTTTTTCATCTACAAAATGGAGACAATAATAATAATACCTACCTATTAGATTGCAGTTAAGAGTAAATGATATGGTACACGTAGAGTATTTACACGGTGTTAACTTTTTCAAAAAAGACTGGAAGGAAATCTGGTACGATGTTAACACTCAGGACCCATGAGTGTTAGGGTTATAGGAGACTTTCCTTTTCAATTCTCCATACTTCCTAAAATTCTACCACTAACAAATTATAAAGGATATTTATGGTTGCCGTATCCTTGCCTCCATCCCAGCTATGCCTGATTTCCATCTGGGGATGCATCTGCTTCACGGATGCTGGCTCCGTGTTCCCAACCACTACCACCATGACCAGGGTGGAGCTTTTAACTGAGACTGATCCAGTCAGCTTGTTGAGTCCTGGTGACCCCAAGGATTATTTCAGGGTAGGCACATGACCTAAGCCATTCCAATCAGAGTGAGTGTCTGGACTTTTGCTTGGAATACTGGGACAAAAGAGGACACTCTGTGACTTGCCGTGAATGAGGAAGCATTTGTCTTAGGAGCTCTGATAGCCATCTTGTAACCACAAGCTGAGCCTGCCTTAAGGTGAATACCTTGGAAGGCAGAGCTGAGAAAAAAGCAATCTCGTCCCTGGTGACATATTGACTCTCTGGATCAAAACACAACGTATCTCTAGACTTTTCAATTATATGAGTAAATAAATTCTACTAGTTATTCAAGAAAATTTAAGTTGGGTTTTCTATTACTTACAACATAAAGACTTTTAAAACACTTGCATTATTTTCATAGTCAGAAGTTAATAATTAAAAGTATATTTAAAAATACCACTCCTTCCACAGGGCCCAGGTCAAGACCTCCAAGAGTGGTCACAAATTGCACTAGTCCAGGCTGGCTTTCCTATTAGTGAATGGCTCTAGTCCTCATTGTCTGGATCTTCATCTGACATTAAATGAACTCATGCCTTCTGTTGTTCTCTGTCCCAGGTATACATATTTTGTCTTCCTAGTGAGTGAGAAAATGGCTCTTGAGAGTAGGGGTCATGTCTTATCATTCTCTCATATATCTTACACTACCATTTTAGAGATCCCACAGAGTCATTTTTCCTAGGTCTCACAATTATGAGAAGCTTTGATGTAGACTTTAACATTATCTCCAGTGTGTCAAATGTACTCAAATAAAAAAAATGTTTAAAGAGGAAAACAAAAACAAAACATCATCTCCAAAAGATGTTAAATAGTTGTACCTTGCATATTAGACACATTAATTTGTCAGTAAACACATTAGCTTGCCAGAAAAATGATTGAAATATACAATTTCCATTATCCTGTTTAGATGTTTCTTATTTTTATATATAGAGAGAGGAATTTCCAGAGATTGAAGACGTCCTCTGAGATGTCCTCAGTACCAAGTACAGTGCCAAGGACAGCATTTACAAAGTCATTTCATTTTCAAAGTTCGAAGGAGCCTCAATATTCATCTAGCGCAATCCTTTTACATTCTAGTTGAGGAAACTGAGGCCACACAGGGACTTTCAAGGCAGCACCACCGATTGGTGACAGAGCCAGGTCTTGAACTCAGGTCTTCTAAGTATCAAATAAAAACTCATTACATTGAATAAAACCAGACCAGTAGAACTTCCTACAAAGCACTGTGCAAATTCACCTTATAAGGTATTCCATAAATGCTTCGATAAGAGTTTTAAAGCAGGTTTAAAGTTAACTCATTTTTCACTTGTCCAAGGCCCCATATGATATAGAGCACTAGGCTGATGTAGGAAGGGATTTTTCTCCACCAGTCAGTCAGGTGGCTTATTTCAGCCCCCGGAGTAGCTGTTAATCAGGTTTCAATAGACTTCAGCGTTTCACTCAGAACCTGTTGGCAATCCTAAAACTCTACCTATCCTGTCATCTCTGCAAAATGAGCTCCAGCTATGGTCCCATCTGTTTTCAGTTTTATTGAGGGATCCCTTCAGAACAGTTCCTGCTGCAGCATTAATATGGACCTCAGCAGGGACCCCCTTCTTTACCCCGAGCTGCTCTCTCAGGGTACAAAATGATGTGCTCCCGCTCCCAGAGATTTAATAGCAACAAGGCAAGTTTGTAATGTGCTCTTTGTCCCAGTGCCAGTCCAGTTCTTCCCATGCACAGAGTGGTAGCTATTTGGAGCTAGCAATACTCTTCTCTGGGCTGTCAGACACTATCCAATTTTTTCCTTACAAGTTTTCAGAGAATTCTCCTGCCCTGCTTCTTGATTTTTATCAAACCTGTTGAACCACTCCTGTGACACTTCTGCATCATTCTATCCCAACCTCATTGCCCAAGGAGATCTAACACAAATATCATTTAACACACTGAGCAACTACTATGTGCCCAACTTGGATCCAAGCAGAGTACCTCATTCAAACTTGTGACCACCTATGGTAGGTATTTACTATCAGCAAAGGAAACTAAGACTTCAGAGAGGTTAAGTAACTGATACAAAGTCACATTATTAAGAAATATTGGTGTTGGAATTTTTGAACCCTGGCAGTTAAATTCTAGGATTAGGACCCTTTACAAATGTACTAGCCTATCTTGAAGTTTATGAAATTGATTACCTTGGAATCTGCTCACCTCATAGCCACCCATATGCAAATGACCACCAGCCCTACCTTGATAGTAGGCTATCCATTAGGCACTATGGTCAGTGCTTAGAAACTATAGCTTTCTTTTTTAAAAAAATATTTTATTTATTTATTTGAGAGAGAGAGAGAGAGAAAGAGCACATGAGTGGGAGGAGGGACAGAGGGAGAGAGAGAAGCAGACTCCTCGCTGAGCAGGGAGCCTGATGTGGGACTCAATCCCAGGACCCCAGGAACATAACCTGAGCCAAAGGCAGACACTAAACCAACTGAGCCACCCAGAAGCCCTCAAATTATAGTTTTATAAAATTATTATTATTGGGGAAAAGTGGGCAAAGTATGCAAGAGATCAATAAAAATTAATACATGTTTAATTAAATGTTTACAAACTGTAATATTATGTCAATTGGTTCAGTGTAATAAGTCAATGATTGTATCATTTTTATATATAAGTTTAAATCACAAAGAAAATTATTTTTAGCAAACTTAATATTATAAAAGTCCTTCCAAATTTTGTATCGTGGAAAAAAATTGTATGATTGTGGATGTGAGTGCATTGTAACGTGTTTGGTATGAGGTGGGTGGAGCCTTCAAAAGTAAGAATGTCTAAGGTCTATTAAGGTCTTGAAATGACCCTATTTGCCACCCAGACCTTTTTTCCTACCTCCAATGAAGTGTGATCTCTTGAAATGGGCTCAAAACTTACCATCTCTAAAACTAGGCTCCTTATCTCTACCAAATCACTATTTATTTCTACATTCTCTAAACTGCCAATGGTCCACAAAATGGCGCAATCTTTCTGAAGATAAATTTGGCAATATGTATCAAAAATCTCAAAATTCTAGTACCCTCTGACTGAGGAAATGATAGTTCTCATTTTTGGAGGACTGGGGACCTCAGAGTGATGAGGTTGGGTGATTTTTCTTATTTTCTTTATATTTTTCTGTATTTCCTAGTTCCAATAATTGCGAGAAAAGGAAACTGAAAAAGGCAATTCTGATGTTACTAGCCATGAGAGAACTCCTTAATCTCAAATTCAGGATTATTAATAGGACACATAAAAATCATGAAAAATGAAACAATACTAATACAAGAAGTATAAACAAAAAAATAAATTTTCAAGTACGTATTAAAAAGCTCAACTTCCTAAGAGTCAAAGGAATGCAGATGAAAAGCTAGGTAATCATATTTTATCTAACAGATTGGTAAAGATTAAAGAAAATTATAATACCCAGGGTTGGTATGAATGCAGGAAGTTAGGTACTGCTAGTGGAAGTATAAATTCTTATAATCCTTTAGTAGTAATTTGGTGACATGCACCAAGAACTTAAACAATTTTCTTACCCTTGAATCCAATAATTCTTTTTCCAAGAATTTGCCTAAGAATCCAGGATGAACACAAAAATATTTATGCAGAATGCTGTAAAAATTTATATAGGAGTGTTGTAGAGTTCTTTATAATAGAAAAAAAGAAAATAAAATGTCCAACATCCGGAGAATGGTTAAACTATTATACATTAATATTATGGAGTACTTCATAGCACATTAAAAATGACAACAGAGGAATATTTGAAGACATAGAAAGATAACTGTACTGCTTGATAGAAAGGGGGAAAATCAGATTACAAAACAAGAACAATACAATCTTATTTACATAAATACCCTCTCTACACATATGTAAACACATAGTCACACATGAATATAGGAAATAGAAATTTTGGTTATACATCCAAATCGTAAAGATAATTTATCTGAATGGTGGAATTAAGGAAGATTGTTCTCTTTGATTTGGTCTATTTTTTTTAAGTAGGCTCCACGCTGGGCACAGAGCTCAACATAGGGTTGAGCTCACAACACTGAGATCAAGACCTAAGCTGAAATCAAGAGTCTGCTGCTCAACGGACTGAGCCACCCAGGCTCTCCTGGTTTAGCCTATATTCTTTCTTTTTTTAAATATTTTATTTATTTATTTGATAGAGAGAGATGAAGTGAGAGAAGAAGCACAAGCAGGGGGAGTGGGAGAGGGAGAGCAGGCTCCCCGCTGAGCTGGGAGCCCAATGCGAAGCTTGATCCCAGCACCCTAGGATCGTGATCTGAGCCAAAGGCAGACACTTAACAACTGAGCCACCCAGGTGCCCCAAGCCTATATTCTTAAAACAGAAACCAAAAAAAAAAAAGAAAAAGAAAAAAGAAAGAAAATATTGATTACTTCTGAAATGAAAATAAAACCCAAAGGCTTTTAAAAATAAAACAACAAATACAAAGTATATATGAGTGCTTTCTGAATAGACTAGATCTTACCTCTGGAGAACAGTTATAGACATAAGATCAAAAGAACCCTAGATGTGTAATATATAAAATAGAGTTAATGGTGCCATTATTTGTTCACCATATACGAGTGTTTGAGGATTAGAAAAGAAAGTGCATTTAAAGAAGACACTTCAAACTGTATCTGTATTATTATTGCTGTTATTATACTTGATAATATGCTATATCTTCTAAGAAAAGACGTGTCACCAAGAAAAGGTTTTTCTGTTTGTTTTGTTTTAGAAGACCATTCTTATTTTTTTTTCCTATACACTTTGTTATACAACAATGAGTCTGGTAACCATATGATCATCTCAATAAATGAGGAAAAAGCATTTGACAAAATTTAACATCTTTTCATGATAAAAATACTAAACAAACAAGCAATGTAAGGGAACTTCCTTACCTGATAAAGGGCATCTACAAAAACTTTACAGCTAACATCAAACATATTGGTGAAAGTCTGAAAGCCTTCCCCCAAGATGAGAAACAAAACAAGGATGTGTACTCTCATGACTTCTATTCAACATTGTACTAGAGGTTCTAGCCAAGGCAATTAGGCAAGAAAATGAAAAAAAAGGCATCCAGAGTGGAAAGAAAGAAGCAAAACTATCTTCTATTTGCAGATAACATGATCTTGCACCCAGAAAAATCCTAAGGAATCCACCCCCCCAACACAAAAAACTTATCAGAGATAATAAACAAGTTCAGCAAGATTGCTTCAGCAATATACTAAACTCAATTGTTCAGGCACCAGTGTCTACCTCCACAAAACAAAAAACAAAAAATCTCAATTGTTTCTTTACACTAGTAATGAACAATCTGAATATAAAAATAAGAAAACAGGGGCACCTGGGTGTCTCAGTTGGTTAAGCGTCTGACTTCAGCTCAGGTCATGATCTGGGGTCCTGGGATGGAGTCCCACACCTGGTTCCCTGCTCAGTGGGGAGTCTGCTTCTCCCTCTGCCTCTCTGCCCCCTGCTCGTGTTCACTTGCTCTCTCTCTGATGAATAAATAAAATCTTTAAAAAAATAAGAAAACAATTCCATTTTCAGTAGCATCAAAAGTAATAAAATAGGAATAAATTTTTTAAAAAAGAAGTGCAAGGCTTAAACAGAACTACAAAATATTGTTGGAAGAAATTTCTGCCTAAATAAATAACAAGACATTCCATGAACTGGAAGACTTAGTACTGTTAATATGAGAATAAACCCCCAATTGATCTAGAATTCAATATAATCCTTATTAAAATTTCAAGTGCCTTTTTTTTTTGCAGAAATGGACAAGATGATCCTAAAATTCATATGGAAATGCAAGAGACTCAGAGTAGCCAAAAATAATCTTCAAAAAGACCAAATTAGAAAGACTCACACTTCCTAATTTCAAAATCTACTACAAACCTACAGTAATCACAACAAGGTGGTACTGACATAGAAGTAGACATATGAATGAATGGAATAGAATTAAAAGTCCAGAAATAAATATATACATCTATGGTCAATTGATTCAACAAGGGTGTCAAGACAATTCAGTGGAGAAAGAACAGCCTTTCGAACAAATGATGCTGGGAAAAACACATCCACATGAAAAAGAATGAATTTGGACCCTTATCTCACATGATATAAAAAAAATTAACTCAAAATGGATCAAAGACCAAAATGGAAGAGCAAAAATTATAAAACTCTCAGAAGCAAACATAAATGTAAGTCTTTGTAACCTTGAGCTAGGCAATGTATAACACCAAAAGCACAAGCAACCAAAAGAAAAATAAATTGGACTTCATCAAAATTAAAAACTTTTATATGTCAAAGGACACTATCAAGTAAACAAAAAGACAACTCATAGAATGGGAAAAAATATTTGCAAATCATGTATCTGATAAGGGTCTAGCATTCAGAATATAAGATGAATGCTTACAACTTAACTATCAAAAGACAAACAACCCAATTTAAAAAGGGGAAAGGATTTGAATAGACATTGCTCCCAAGAAGATATGCAAATGTCCAATAAGTGCATGAAAAGATGCTTAACATTACTTATTAGGGAATTGTAAATCAAAACCACAATGAGATATCACTTCACACCCATAATAATGGCTTTAATAAAAAAGACAGACAATAACAAGTATTGGTGAAGATATGTAGAAATTGGAACCCTTATACATTGCTAGCAGAACTGTAAAATGGTGCACTCATTGTGGAAAACAGTTTGGTTGTTCCTCAAAAAGTTAAGCACAGTGCTACCATATGGCCTAGCGATGCCACTCCTAGGTTTATACTCAAGAGAATTGAAAATAGGGGCACCTGGCTGGTTTAGTTGGTAGAGCAAGCAACTCTTGATCTTGGGGTCATGAGTTTGAGCCCCATACTGGGTGTAGAGATTACTTAAAAAAAAATGAAAATATATGTTCACACAACAGTTTGTACATGGTTGCTTGTAACAAGCCCTCAGAATAATCAAAGGGGGAAACAACCCAAATGTCCATCAACTGATGAATGGATAAACAAAATGTGGTTCAGCCATACAATGGAATATTATTCAGCCATATCAAGGAATAAATTACTGACTGATGCATGCTACAACATGGATTAACCTTGAATCATTATGGTAAGTGAAAGAAGCCAGACACAAAGCACCATATAGTACATGATTCCATTTATATGAAATGTCCAGAATAGTTAAATCCAGAGAAACAAGGTTTCTTTTTTGGGTTGATGAAACTGTTCTGGATTTAGATAGTGATGATGGTTGCACAACCTTGTGAATATACTAAAAACCATTGAATTGTACACTTTAAATGGTGAATGTTATGGTATGTAAATAATATCTTTAAAAAAATAGAGTGAGTCTGGGGGCAATGTGCCAGTCCCAGCTGAACCAGACCCCCATTTTGGTGGGCAGTTGGCTTGGAAGCTGCTGTCCCAACCAACAAGAGCCTAGAGCGGTAGCCAGCTGGGCAGCTGCTAGGAAAGCCAGAGCAACACATGTGTGTAAGGGGTAGGCCTAGAGCTGACAACAAGGGAGGGCTGGTAACTTGCAGTGCTCTGACTTCTTCCATACAGAGCAACAGATTTCCCCACATGCTCTAATCTTTCAGTCCTTGGTGTCATTTGACTTTTTAAAGATGAAGCTCAGGACTTGGGTTGCTCTTCACCTACAGCACCAACCAGCCATTTCAATCAACTTACACAATGCTTCCCATAATCACCTTTTCAATACTAATAGAAATAGGTTTTAAAGATTTTATTTTAAAATTTAGCCGATAAAGTTAAGTGTTTCTCAGGAAAATCAGCACTGGAGTATTGTCATCCTCTCCTCCCTCAGAGTTTTGTCAATATTTTATCTTCATTAAAGAGGCTAATGATTTTCATATTTCCCAAGCTGAGCCAACCTGAGGGGCATTGTCTCCCAATTCTCTTAACTGTACACCTCGCAGAGTTCTTTTTCTGTGAACTCTAGGCCTGGGGAAAGTAAGAGCTGGAGTTAGGTTTCACAGCCTTCCCTGCCTGGGTTAAGGATCACCTGTGATACTAATAATTGTTGTCTTTGGTAACTTCGACTTGAACAGTAACAAAAGGTATAAATCACCCCCAAGGCTCTTAATTACTCCCATTAACAGTTGCTTTGTTATCCCGGATGCAGAGCAGTTTCACTGCTCTGTGAGTACACACTGTGAGTACAGAGCTACAAGCCTGGCTTCAAGCCAGGAGTTAAAATAAGTTATGCTAAATGGATGGCTCAATTGTTCCCCTGGACTCTCTCTAGGTTTGGGGGATGTGGGCCTAAGCGAATGAACACTATAGGAGTCGGGGGTCTGTGCATCTTCTAGGAGTTCCTTAGGGTGTTGTGCTGCCTCTTGCCACGGTTATTTTATTTTTCTAATCTTTCTTAGTTTTGCTTCTAGCATCAGTGTTTTCTTCCTCCCTCCTTCTCCTTTATCCTACCCTGTGCCGCTACAAATCTTTCTCCTTTTCTTCAATGCATTTGGTAACTGGCAAAAAAATAGAGGTGTAAAATTTAGGAGGAAAATCAAAAAAATAAAAAAGAAAGAAAAGGAAAAAGAAAGCCACTCAGCTGGGGCATTTGAGCTGGAAGTCTACAGATTTTAAGCTCTCTTCTTCAAAAAATGACACAGTGCTCAGGTTACCTATACAGTCAAATCTCAATTCCTCAGTGAGGAATTCAAGAAGCTCCATGATGTGGCCTCCACCTCCCTTCCAGTCCACACCCAGCTGCCATTATGAACTGTGATCCTTTAGAGCACAGGCTTTGGATACAAGTTGACGGGGGTCTGACCTAGCATATTCACGTCCTCACCATGTGACACTGGACAGATCATTACACTTGCTGTGTGACCTTGGATAGATCATTTACACCTGCTGAACCTCAAATGTCCCACATGTACCTACCTCACAGATCAGGAGGTTAAATGAGATGATACCTGACAGTGCTTAACACAGTTGGCACAAAGTAAGTTTTTAAAAATGGGAGATGCCACCTGATGATGGTGAGAATCTGAGGAGTGTGCACTTTGCTTTCAATTGCTAATTAATTTTTAGGTCAAATGCCCCAACTGTCTTCACCAGCACCCTGCCCCATGGCTCTGACCTCCTCTGTCTTCTCCAACCATACTCTCAAACCTTGCATTGAACCTTTAAGCTGGATCTGCCTTCATTCTGCCTTGCCCATGGGGATTTAAACTTTTTGAGGACAAAGATTATGCCCTGCATGTTTATGGAGTGAATAAATAAATAATAAAGAAATGAATGATTATGAAGAAATACATGTGAAGTGAACACAGACCTTTTAGAAATAATGAACCTTTTCCAGACATCCTGATGTACTGAGTCTTGAAACTGCTACCTACTAAGAAATACCTCAGGAGCCTTAAAAAACTCATTTGGTAACAACAACAAAAAAAAAGTGTGCTCCTATTTCTTTCCTTCCCCAAAACTTCCTTGTAATTTCCTTTCCATTGAATCAGCCAAAACTGGATCACAGGACTACCTCTCCATCAGGAGCCAACACCATCTTTCCTTGAGATCAAGGAATCTCATTCTAACACATGATAGAGTCCAGGCTCTTTTAGTGGAGTCAAGTAACTGAAAAGGAAACAAATCTCAATCTCCTTCAGTATCTCTGTCTCTGTCTCTCTCTTTCCACATGAAAACACACACACATAAGAAGTGATCAAAGTCTCAACCGTGTTTATTTCTGGGTAGTAAGAATTTGGATGAGGTTAATTTTCTCTCTCTTTTTTCTTTCTATAATTTCCAAGGTCTCTACAGTAAGTATTATTGCCATGGTAATTAGAAAAAAGTTAACAAGAAAAAGTACTATGGGAGGAAAAGAAAGCCTCCTTAGGGGGCGCCTGGGTGGCTCAGTCGTTAAGCATCTGCCTTTGGCTCAGGTCATGATCCCAGGGTCCTGGGATCGAGCCCTGCATAGGGCTCCCTGCTTGGCTTCTCCCTCTCCCACTCCCCCTGCTTGTGTTCCCTCTCTCACTGTCTCTCTCTCCATGTCAAATAAATAAATCTTAAAAAAAAAAGCCTCCTCAGACAGAAATATATGCTAAAGCCATAAGCTCAGATTGGCTAGGACAGTCCTAAGTGAATACTAGATTCCACTGACCCCAAAGTACACTCTTTTCATCTGTGTTATGACAGTCTGGGTGAGACGCTCCTTTGTAAACTTGATTCACCTAGGAAAACAAGCTCAAGACAGGAGCCATGGGGCCACAGTGCCAGCTTGCATAAGTCATTTGCATCTTGGCAGCTATATGCCTACTGCAGCTCCAAGTACACTGGGAACATTGAAATAAAGCTCTTCCAAAGTCAGGTATCAATGTACATAGTCTAAATAAACTGCATGCATGATCCTATATTCATTAGTCATTATTATTACCATCAACATTTATGGAACTCTTGCTACTTGCCAGAAATAGCATTAAATGCCTGCATTATCTTACTCAACCTCACAACAACCCTGAGGTAGAAATTATTACTGTTTTCTATTTAACAGAGAAGGAAGCAGAAACTTAGAAAGTTTATCATCGGAGAAAATATTCACTTTACTATATTCTACTTTAAAGCAGTTCATGTGAGAAAGATATATATGCAGTTGGGTGAAGAATCCAGTCTTTGGAAGGAAAAAGAGGGGTAGGGGAAGGCTGCCAATCTAAAGTAAGTCAAAACACGTATGTGCCCCTGCAGCCCAGAAATGAGACTCACTAAGTCTGACAGGGGCCAGAAAGACCACAGGAAAAATGTTTGCACTTGAAGGTTTGTACTTCCAAAATGTGTATCCTGATTACAACTCGGGACTGCCTCTGTACATATTGAGTAGAAACTGGTCCCAGGCTGGGTAGCAAAGATCTTGAGTTAGCAATGCTATCCTAATAATTCAATAGCTCTTTTTCTAATAATTAAATTATTATTTTTAGAGGGATAGCATATCTGAGATCTCTGGTGTCCCTTTAATAGGCTTTATTTTTGTTGTATAGTTTTATTTCATTGCTTAAGCTAAGGTGAGGCTGTAATTCAGTTTAAATGCTATCTGTTACAGGCAAGCTGCTTACAATATATGGTCTCAGGAATTTTTGGAAACTTATCTTTAGATGTTATTGGCACAAAATAACAGCCTAGAGTTTGGTCCTCTGGGTGTAAAAGACAAATAAAACTTCCTGTGACTTGACAACTTATAAAAGTTAACTCTGCCACAAAACATGTAAGGGGGAGGGGAGGCTCTGAAATCTTTTCCTAGCCTAGAACAGAAAAAACCAGAGAGGGTTCTAAGAATCTAGACAATGTAAGAGTATGATCAGGAAAAATTCAAGATTTCTGATTCAGAAGCGACAAGCTATAGACTGAGAAAATTTGCAAAAGACACTCTGATTATAAAGGACTGTTATCCAAAATATACAAAGAACTCTTAAAAGTCAACTATAAGAAAACAACCCGATTTAAAAAGGAGCCGAAGGCCTTAACAGACACTCACCAAAGAAGATATACAGAAGGCAAATAAGCATATGAAAAGATGCTCCACATCATAGGTCGTCAGGGAAGTGAGAATTAAAACAACAATGAGACACCACCATATACCTCTTAGAATGTCCCAAACCCAGAATGCTGGCAACACCAAATGCTGGCAAGGATGTGGAGTGACAGAGCTCTAATTCATTGCTGGTAGAAATGCAAAATGATACAGTCACTTTGGAAGACAGTTTGGTAGCTTCTTAAAAAATTAAGCATACTCTTACTATATGACCCAGAAATCATGCTCCTGACCCAGAAATCATGCTCCTTACCCAAAGGAGTTGAAAACTTATGTTCACACAAAAACCTATACACAGATGTTTAAAACAGCCTTATTCATAATTGCAAAAACTTGGAAGCAACCAAGATGTCTTTCAATAGGATAAATGATAAATAAACTGTGGTACATCCAGACAATGGATTATTATTCATAACTAAGAAGAAATGAGTTATTATTGGGCACCTGGGTGGCTGTCATTAAGCATCTGCCTTCGGCTCAGGTCATGATCCCAGCGTCCTGGGATCGAGCCCCGCATCAGGCTCTCTGCTCCACGGGAAGCCTGCTTCTCCCTCTCCCACTCCCCCTGCTTGTGTTCCCTCTCTCGCTGTGTTTCTCTCTGTCAAATAAATAAATAAAATCTTAAAAAAAAAAAAAAAAGAAGAAGAAGAAGAAATGAGTTATCAAGCTATGGAAAAACCTAAAGGCATATTAGTAAATGAAGGAAGCCAATATGAAAAGGCTATACACTGTGTGATTCCAACTATATGATATTCTAGAAAAGGCAAAACTATGGAGACAGTACAAAGACCAGTGGTTGCCAGGGATTTGTAGGGAGGGAGAGATAAATAGGTGGAGCAATGAGAATTTTTAGAAACTATTCTGTATTTAGAAACTATTCTGTATACTACAATGGTAGGTGCATGCTATTATACATGTGTTAAAACCCATAGAATGCATAACACAATGAGTGAATCCTCATGTAAACTATGGACTTGGGTGATAATGATATGTCATTGTAGGTTCATTGACTATGGTGGGAGAGGCTGTGCATGTGTGGGGATAGTAGGTATATGGGAACTTTGTGCTTTCCACTCAATTTTGCTGTGAACCTAAAACTTCTTTAAAAAATAAAATCTATTTTTTAAAAAAGAAAACTCTGTGTGTGTGTGCAAATGTAATAATTATCATCATCTTCTTTATTTACAAGACTAATAAGAGGCAAAATTGTAAAACTGGAGCAAGTTGATCCTTAGGGTTTCCTGAGCTCTACTTCGAGTCCCCATTCCCCATGCTAGAGTTCAGGGGCTTCTCTACTACATGCTAAGTACGGTGTTTTAAATCCATGGGACAGTGGTGAACCAGTCCTGCCCTCATAAAGTTTACAATTCAAAACAGAAGAGAGGCATTAAACAAGTAATCACAGTAACTACACAGATAGCTGATTGAATTGTGATAAGTGCCCTAAAACAACAAGATCAAACCAAGTCAATGGACTCGGGGATGACTTCCCTGAAGAAGAGATTTAATCTGCAGCATGAAGGTTGGCTAGAAGCTAGACAGGGCAAGATGTATTCTCAGGTTGCGGGGGAGGGTTGGATGGAGAGAAGATGGGCATAGGAAATACCACACAGACAGGCTCTGAGGGAGGAGGGCCGTGGGGCATGCGGGAGAAACTGAAAGGCCCAGATGACTGCAGCACTAAGAGTGTGAGATGTGGGGAGAGATGCAGCTGGAGAGATGGGCAGGGGACAGATTGTACTCTAAACTATCCTAATAGCAAGGGTCAGCCACTGAAGGATTTAAGCAGAAGGGTGATGGTATCTTATCTCTCCTTTTATTTCCAGAACCTAACCCAATGCTTAAAACATCATGGCTGGCTTAGTAAACATTTGAGAAAGGAAAGATGGAAGGAAAATGAGAAAGAGATGGACACACTCAATTACTCAATTATGTATTATGTAATAAGTGGAATTCCAGTTGACTGGAATTGGCAGTGCACCCACTCACATAATTCATTTTCGGAGTGAACTTATCATGGCTATCACTATCACCATCATCCATTATTCTTCAAAGAATCATTTTCTTCTTAAAAACACACAATATGTTATTAAAAATTTGTATTATAATTTCAGATCAGAAATTCAATTCTCTGCATCCAAGATCTGGGGGTCACTTTATTTTCCATGTTTGCCATATCTGAAAATTTATGTGTACCTCTTGATGAGAGATATAAAACTCAACAGCAACTTTACTACTAATGATGAGAGGTATTGGTTTTTATTTGAAACCATTGTTCTTTAATGACCTAAATAGCTTTAATACTTTTCCTAGGCTAGACAAAGGAATATTGATTTTCCTTTTTTTTCCCCTGCCAAAGAAATCTTGCTAAAGGAGTAACTCAGCTAACCTGGCTCTTTTGGCATTTTCTCCCATGGTTCAGCTGGGATTCTAGAGTATATAGAAATTCTAAGAATGAAGTGTTCTCCTTGTTGGCAATGCTATCCCAAAGGTAATTTATTCCTGTTCAGAGTCTAAGAGAAGTCCCTTCTGCTGTTTTGTGTAATGTCCTCTTCAAACAGACACAAAAATATGATCAAGTCTCATTTAAGTAAGGAGAAAATACTTCCTCAAGTTATGAGAGATGGGAGGAAGGTAGAGGAGGTAGTCATACTTACAAATTGAATAAAGGCAAGACAATTGGAATGCAGATGTTCCTTAGGACCCTGGGCAAATATGAAAAGGGAGAAAAGGAAACAGGACAGCAAACTGGGGAGGCCTCAGACAGCTCTCCCTAAAGGTGCCCAGGCTCCCTGGGAGCACTGAGCTGGGCTCCCTGCAGACTGTGGACAGCATTTCTTCTTGTATCCCTAGAACTCAGGGGGTTGTCTATCCTATGGTAGATGGTTTGTAAATGCGTGTTGAATGGAATGGATGGAAGAAACGATGAGTGGATAAATGACTAAATAAACAAAAACAAACCAATACATTTTGGCTGCTACATATTGGAAAAGGGACAAATAATCACCATCTTGAAATTACTTGATCATGCTAGGGTGTATTCAGCAGAGCTGGTCAGGATGTCCCTGTAGGTATGGGGGCTGAGGAGGAAATACGGGGCAAAGGGAAGAATGTTCTGAAAATACTTTAGGTGACAGGTCACAAACTACTGCCTGTGGGCCAGTCACCTGTTTCTGTAAATGAAGTTGTATTAGTTTTATTTTTTGTTTTTTTAAGATTTTACTTATTTTTTTTAAAGATTTATTTAGAGGGAGAGATAGAGAGGGTGCACAAGTAGGGGGAGGGGCTGAGGGAGGGAATCTTCAAGCAGACTCCCCACTGAGCATAGAGCCCCACGATTTTACAACCCTGAGATCATGACCTGAGCTGAAACCAAGAGTCGGACACTCAACTGACTGAGCCACCCAGGCACCCCTAAGATTTTATTTTTAAGTAATCTCTACACTCATCATGGGGCTCGAACTTACAGCTCTGAGATCAATGGTTGCATGTTCTACCAAGTGAGCCAGCCAGGAGCCTCAAATGAAGATGTATTAGAACACAGTGACACCCAAACCTTTATGTGTTGTTTATGGCTGCTTTCAGCTATAATGGCAGAGTTCAGTAGTTGCAACAAAGAGCATATGACCACAAGCCTAAAATATTTACTATCTGGACTTTTACCAAAAATGTCTGCCCACACCTGCTTCAGGTCAAAGGCAGAAGAGGATCAAATCCAAGGAGATCTAAGCAGGCAGGATCTGGTCTCATGGGATTCTCAGGAGAGTCAGAGTGTGAGGCTGAATCTCAGACACATAAAATGCTACAATTGGAAGGGACCTCAGAGTCTATTGGATCAACCTCCTCAACTTTAGAAGAAAAGACTTTGGCTCGGAGAGGAAAAACAACTTGCTCAAGGTCCCACAGACAGTTAGTGGAAGCTCTAGGACTAGCAGAGACCAGGAGAACTACCTGGTGAGGACTGTAACCAGATGTTGCTCAGAGATCCTGGGTGAGTCTGTTCCCTGACTGTAGCAGAGATACAATTCCTGGGATCACATCACATCTTGGGGCTCAGGGACACAAGACTACTTATCTTAAGAAAAAGGCAGTATCTAGGTGAAGAGGGAAGAAGACTTCTTCCCCAAATTTCTTTTTAGTCTTCTGGACTTATGGTTGATTTTATCATTAAATATGTGAGGGTCAGTGCCACCCAACTCAAAATTAACTTTGCAAGAAACTTGGGGAGGCTAAGAAGCACCTGGCAGATGGATGTGTTTTGTTTTTTTTTTTAAACCTATCCAAGAAGCCTCATGGAGGAGCAGTTTTGACAGGTCCCATTAAGCATTCTGTCAATTGGTAATGCTTACTCCCAAGGCATTCCAAAACATAATATTCTGGGTAAATAATTAAATAAAGACATTGCCTACCAGGCTTGGAGCCACTCTAATACAGCCCATGTTGAAGAAAAACAACCGTTTCTCAAACTCCAGAGAAACTCAAAGTTCTGAAAGGTTAAATAAATCCTAGACATGTTAGAGCAAGGCTTTCACTGGTCGGGGTCTAGGAAAACATTCCTCTGGGGTGTGAGCCCACCAAGTATCACTGGCTAAACAAACAACCTCCTTGCCACCAACCTTGCAGGCCAAGAAAGAGTTCACTGAAGAACTGGATTGCTTTCCTGTGGCCGGAGAGTGTTAGTCTCTATCCTTAGGAAATGGTGTCTGTGGAAGGGATAGAAGAGCTCATGCGGCCAATCCCTTGTTCTTTTTTTTTTTTTTTTAAAGATTTTATTTATTTATTTGAGACAGAGAGAATGATAGAGAGAGAGCACATGAGAGGGGGGAGGGTCAGAGGGAGAAGCAGGCTCCCTGCTGAGCAGGGAGCCCGATGCGGGACTTGATCCAGGGACTCCAGGATCATGACCTGAGCCGAAGGCAGTCGCTTAACCAAGTGAGCCACCCAGGCGCCCGGCCAATCCCTTGTTCTGTTAGGTAAGGAAACCAGGGCCCAGAGAGGTACGTCTTTTGCCACAGGTCATAAAACATAAAACAGTTTCAGAATCTTGGTCTCTTTTCAACATACCATACATAAGAAAGCCTACCATAGTGCCTAGCAAATAGTAAACACTCAACAAATATTTGAAGAATGAATGAATCAGTGAATGAATTCAACAACTGCACTCTCTGAATGCCTCACATGCTCTGTACACAGTTTTAGGCTCTGGGGATACAGCGTTGAACAAGGTCCCTGCTGTCATAGAGTTCACATTTGTGTGTGCGAGTGTGTGTGAGGAGGAGGAGGAGTCATTGTCGTTGTCCTAGTCGGGTAGTGGTAGGTAGTAGTAGGGCAATTGGGGTAATGTATGTTGAGGAGCAGAGAAATATTTATCATAACTAATATTTAATAAACATTTGCTATATGCCAGCCAGATACTGTTCTAAGCACTTTGTCTTTAGTTAATTTGGGCAGCCATAGCAAAACACCATAGGCTGGGTGGCTTAAACAACAGACCTTTATTTCTGGAAGTTCTGGAGGCTGAGAAGTCCAAGATCAAGGTACTAGATAATTCCACTCCCCAGTGAGGGCCTTCTTCCGGGCTTGCAGACTGCAGCCTGCCCACTGTGTCCTCACAATGTGGAGACGGAAGAAGCTGTGGTCTCTCTTCTTCTTCTTCTAAGAACACTAATCCCTAATGCTATCATGGGAGCTATATTCTCATGACCTCTTCTAAACCTAACTACCTCCCAAAGGTCCCACCTCCAAATACCAGCATATTGGGAGGTTAGTGCTTCAACATAGGAATTTGGGGTGGACACATTCAGTTCCTAACAGCACTGTATACAAACCAATTCCTTTAGGACTCTCAATAACATGCGAGGGAGCTACTCTTATGCACCCATTTCACAGATAAGGAAAAAAGCGCAGAAAGGTTAAATAGCTTGCTCAAGTCATACAGCTATGAGCGGCATAGCCTGGATTCAAACCCAGGCAGTCTGGGCTCCACAGTCCAAAGCCTCATCCAAAGATCAAGGGGGAGAATGAGTGATTAAGTGAGTGAGTAAATAGATGAGTGAGTAAAGAAACAAATATCACTGTGCTTTTTTCATAGGAAAACAATAACCTTTCATAAAATTGGTTTTTGGAAGTTCCTTGTTTGTAAGTATATTACAGATATTCCTCGGCTTATAATGGGGTTACATGCTGATAAACCCATCATAAGCTGAAAATGCATTTAGTACACCGAACCTACCAAGCATCATAGCTTAGCCTCGCCTACCTTAAACGTGCTCAGAACACTTAGAGTGGTTGTACACGTGGATGAAATCATCGAACGCAAAGCCTCTTTTATAATAAAGTAATAAATATCTCATGTAATTTATTGAATACTGTACACAGAGTGAAAAACAGAATGGTTGCATGGATACAGAATGGCTTAAGTGTGTCGGTTGTCACCCTTGTGGTCACAGGCCTGAGTGGGAGCTGTGGCTTCCTGCCATTGCCCAGCAACACCGGACAGTATCTTACCACATCCAGGAAAAGATCAACATTCAAAATCCTAAGTATGGTTAGACTGTCTGCGTAAGAAATTCTGACCATGGCAACTCTTTCTAAACCTTATTTGAAAAAATTTAGACACACAAATAGGGTTTCTTTAAGTTTGTATATGTGCAAACGCTTTCCTCAGGTGACAGTTTTATTACAGATAAAGTCTAAACATCAGGAAAATAGCTACTATTTAGTGAGCCTTACCATGTGTCAGGTACTAAGTGCTCATTTTAACTCATTTAATCCTTATGTCCACCCTAGGAAGTAGGTACTATTTTCTTTTTCTTTTCTTTTTTTTTTTTAAGATTTTATTTATTTATTTGACGGAGAGAGACACAGCGAGAGCAGGAACACAAGTGGGGGGAGTGGGAGAGGGAGAAGCAGGCTTCCCCCTGAGCAGGGAGCCCGATGTGGGGCTCGATCCCAGGACCCTGGGATCATGACCTGAGCCGAAGGCAGACGCTTAACGACTGAGCCACCCAGGCGCCCGCAGGGACTATTTTCATCTTAACTTTACAGATGAGACAATTGAGGTACAGAGATGTTAATTACCTTTCCTAAGGTCACAGAGCTAATAGAGTGGCAGAGCTGGAGTCTGAACAGGGTGATCCCGTTCCAGAGACTAGGAAATACTCCCCCAAGTCTCTCTGTTTTTATTTAGGGCCATGTTTCTCAACCTGACCTCATGTTGGCTTCATCTGGGAAGCTTCAAAAAAATGCTGATGTCTGGGCCCCACCCCAATAAAATGAGGATATCTAGGAATGGAGCCTTGGCATTGCTCTTGTAAAAACGCCATTATAATTCTGATGCATGGTAAGAGTCCAAATACACTGACTTAGGGAACCTGTAATTGGCTCAGAACCCTCTATGTTTTGAGCTTTCTACACAAAGCCAACATCACAACAATCTCCACCCTCCCAATGGCATCTGTGACTCCCAAGGACAGTCCATAGCTCAGGGTGGCAATGCTGGCTCCCTTCCAAAAATTTCTATGGGTCCCGGAGATTATGGTTTTTCCAAACTGCCAGGCCCATCTGCTGGGTCTTCTTAGCACTGCTTGTAGGGAGGATCAAGTGGGAGCAAGTCTGTCATATCCCAGATCACTCCTAGTTAAGCTCCTTTATCGTGCCGGGAGCTCTATCAGGTGCTTAACATACTTTATCACTTTTCACTCCTGGGATTTGAGGGAGGCTCAGTCAATAGGACCCTTCTTCTTGCTACATGATTTCCAAACCAATTGAGATAAGCAAAAGAGTTGGGCAGATGCAGATCAAAATGTTAGCTTTATTACAGATAAAGGTTGCTCGAGAATATGGGGTAGGTGTGGAGCAACAATGAGCTTCTATATACTACACCTCAGAATTAGACATTGAGCAGAAGTTTAGCAGATGGACGGATGTAAGCGAACCTGGAGGAGACTCCGCTGGTGCTGTAATGCATGTTTATAAAGAACGATTGAATTGTAAGATAGTATTACGAACATAGAAACTGCACAATGACTACCTTACACAGTGCAGGCACTATGCTTAATTATTATTAAGTCTACTGCACAACAACAAACTAAGTGCAAAGTCATTTACAGATTTCCTTCAATTTACGTGTGGCTACTATTTGCAACATTTCCCCACACCAGCCCCCCAGAAAAGTGGAAGGGAAGAGATTTTATCGTGTCTCCATCTTTTATACTGTACTTCTGGGTGCCATATGCAAGGCACACGTGAGAGGCATGGCCACGGCACACCCCCGTGGGCACTGCAAGCCATTTACATCCGATTTTCCCGTTACAGTAGCTGCAGGCACATAAAATGTTTATTACTGCTATATTGCCATTGCTTTCATTCTACCTATACCTGCTGCCGAGCATCTGGTCTTGTGTTGAAAAGAATGGGAGTGCATTGATGTTTTCTCTGGAACTCCAGTTTTCTTACTTTAACCAGACACTGGCTCTCCCTGGCCTTCTTTGCTGCCCAGTCCCAAAGGCTAGACAAAGTCAGTAACCTTCCTACTAGCTGAACAAAAAGAAGTCGTGACAAAGACTACTTTTGCGTTAAACTAACAGTCAAAAGCAGGTCTTTTTTTAAAAAATATTTTAAAAATTTATTTATTTGAGAGAGAGAGAGAGAGTGCTAGAGCAAGCTGGGGTGGGGGGAGAGGGACAAGCAGCCTCCACACCAAGTGTGGAGCCCGATGCAGGGCTCGATCTCAGGACCTTGAGATCACGGCCTGAGCCGAAACCAAGAGTCAGATGCTCAACCAACTGAGCCATCCAGGTGCCCCCAAAAAGCAGGTCTTTTTAATACTGAGGTAATCACTCTTCAAAGAGCAGTCCATGAAGTTTTTTTCCCAGACTTACAAAGGAGATGATAATTGCACCCCAGATCAGCCCATCTTCTCCCATCCTCAAGCATCTCCCTCCCATCTACATACATCATCAGGCCTATTGTTGGTGCATTAACTGCTTGCCATTTGTCTGATGCCCAACCCTTCAGGTACCTAATCATTGTCTTCAGAGATCTTAAGCTAGTAGACAACCCTATATATTAGGTTAAACAATAAAACAAAAGTTAAATGCAATAATAGGTGATAGCATATATTTAGTATATTGGAAAGCTGTCTGAACTTAGACTGAGCTGGGTGAGAGGACTGGCTTTCTCTTACCAGCTATGGTCACATCACTTGACTTCTTTGTGCTGTATTATACAACTGAGACAGTATGTGTGGTGGTGAAGAGGGTGGGCCTCAAATTCAGACATGACTGTGAACTTCAACCGCCATTTATCAGCTCTATGACTTTGGGTAACTTACAAAACCATTCTATGCCCCCAATTCTTCAACTGCAAAGGGGACCTGCTACAGAGGATGACTGTGAGGATTAAATATGATATTCAAAAAGCGCTCAGCAGAGTGCCTGGACTATAGGAGGTGTTCCCTAACAGGCAGCTGTCATTATTTTCAAGTTAAAAAAAAATCTCTTTGAAACCACTGGCAAACTACTATGATTATATAATCAATTGTCAAATGAGTGGTGCTAATGATTGGTAATTTCAAAGTTGAGGGGTAAGGTGCTCTCTATGGGAAGGAATATACTGAGCTTGGCTTTGAAGAAGGCCTAGAGTGGGATGGACAATTAGGGGGTGACAAGGACATACAAAACAGGAGAATGGCTTAATCAAGGGCAAGAAAGCAGGAATGTGGATGGAATAATTTATGAACAGTGAGTACAGCAGCTCATTGGAGAAAAAGATTCACATGGGGTGGGAGGAGGTAGCAGAAAATAGTATTGGGAAGGAATACTGGGAAAGTCCTTCCAGAATAACAAATTTGGATAATCCCAAGGCAGTGGTGTACATTTGAATGTTTTCGAGTAGTGAGAAAATGTGATGAAAGGAAGATTATCCTGGTAGTAACGGATAAGACAAAATGAATATCTTGGAAGTTTTATTTCTATTTTATTGGTGAACAAGACTATTCAAACTTTGACGAGGTTCTGGGGCCTAACAATGATTTGTAAAAAATTAACTTTCCCAGTTTGTGTTCATAACTTAGTAAATCATTAAATACTGCTATAGCTAACATGTGTATAGCTCTTTGTAGTTATTGTAATATTAAGTAGCCCATAAATAGTGGTCATAAAAGAATAAAATCCCAGGATGCTCTCACCATGGGGAGTTGTCTAATAGGGTCACAAAAAATAACTTCGAGGTGACAACTTTGGGGTAGTGGGTCATAATCTTTTGGAGTAGTGTTTTACTCTAGAAGTTTTTCCCTTACTGACAAAAATTAGAAAATAGTAAATTGGGAACTGCAAGAATTAGAACACAACTCATGAAGATTTAAACTCTGAAGTTGGAAAAATTATAGACAACATAAAATTCTCTAAAATAATTTTAAAGACCCAGGATCAGGAGAAAACTTTTCAAATCTGACCTTCAAATCTAACCTGTCTGGTCAAATGGGACAGAAAAGAGAATTCGAAGGGAACATGTAACCACAATGACAAAAGAGGATCTGAACAGAATAGTTTTCTACTGAGGAGGGATTAGAGTCAACACCAGAACCAGCATGCATATTATGTCTGGATAATATTGATGATAGCAAAACTCCTATTTATTGAGCAATAAGTTGGGCTCATGCTAGAAGTATTTGGTCTTATTTCACTCTTATAACAACCTATTATCTGCATCTTACCAATTAGGAAATTGAGATTTACTGTGACTTGATAACTTGTCCAAAGTCACACAGCTAATGAATGCAGGACTGAGCAGGGATTTAATGGCAGTTCTGCCTGACTTCCTAACTCAGGCTCTTTCTACTGTACCCACACAAGTATGCAGCAGGTGCGCACACACACACACACACACACAAGTGTGCATACACACACAAGTACACACATTTCCTGAAGTTAAATAAATGTAATTAGCATGTGTAACATAAGGAGTCAGTAATTATCCATTGATTTTTATTGTTTTCTTTATAAGGTTGTAACTTTAAAGAATGAGTTGTTTAAGAAGGATCTAAATTGGATGGTTCCAGGTGATGTCATCAAGCACTGTCCTGACACTTGAGAGGGGCAGGCCGGGTTTGCTGCAGCCCTTCGGAAGGAGACCTAAGTGAGTTCCTTGGATTAGTCCTTCTGACACTTCTCATACTACTCACATATGTCACAATATCCCCACATGTTCAGCAGGGTAAATAATATTTTTCTCATTTATATGGAGAACACTGAGTCCTAAAAGCGAAGCCGCTTCCCAAGGCCATACAGCTGGTGTGTGGCAGGGCTGGGATTCATATCAGGTCTTCTGACTCCAGATCTAGACTCTCCCCATTATAACACAGCTGCTTCTAGAAGGTGCATCAACTTAGTATTTTTTTTTTAAATTTTTTCGAGGTTCTTAAATATTTTATTTATTTATTTTTATTTAGGGGATTTTATTTTTTATTTTTTTATTATTATGTTCAATCAGCCAACATATAGTACATCATTAGTTTTTTTTTAAATGTTTTATTTATTTATTCATGAGAGTCAGAGAGAGAGAGAGAGGCAGAGGCAGAGGGAGAAGCAGGCTCCCCGCCTAGCAGGGAGCCCGATGCGGGACTCGATCCCGGGACCCTGGGATCATGACCTGAGCCGAAGGCAGACGCTTAACTATCTGAGCCACCCAGGCACTCACATCATTAGTTTTTGATGTAGTGTTCAACAATTCATTAGTTGTGTGCTCATCACAACACGTGTCCTCCTTAATACCCATCATCTTGTTAGTATTTTAAATGTGCAACCTGGGTTTAAATCCACCGTAGCAGAGGGATTAAGCCCCAATGATGCTCAGTTGTCCCATAAGTAAAAACACAGACAATAGATTGATGTGAAGACCAGAGGAAAGAAAGGAGAGCACAGCTCAAATTACTTCAGTCATATATATTAGATCCTGAGCTTTCTGCAGATAATTACACAAGAGAAGTTGTTAAGCACCCACTCTGTGCCAGGTATGTGCTGGGTGATGGGGACACAAAAATCTTCGAATCTTTCATGCTGAGCACAGTGGCAGTCAATTGCAGGGATGCATAGATATGATATGAATGGGAGGGATAAGAAGCAGATGAATGAATGAACAAATTAAACATAGATGAGAAAGAACTTTTAACCTTATATATCAAAATTCATTCATTCGACAAACATACTGAACTGAGTCCCTGCCACATGCACTATTCTGGGTGTTGGGAAAGACACAAGAATAAACAAAATACATGTTCTATCCTCAAAGAACAGCGCAGTATATTGGTAAGAACATAAGACTCAGAGTCAGAAGAACTACATCTTGAAACTCCATTCTACCTGCTAACTAAATAACTTTGAATACATTTCTGAGCCTCAGTTTTCCCATCTGTAAAGCAAGGATAATACTGACCTTTCATGATTGTTGAGAAGAATAACATTTGTAAAAGTGCTTTGAAAATTGCTATATAATGTTGTCATTATTCCAAAAATATTTGCTACTAGCTATCAAATCCAAGGTTTATTGAGGTACCTGGAGAATTGCTTTAATTCCCTCCCTTGCTTTAGTGATGGAGACATGGCTGAAGGTCAGTTGTGACAGGATGAATGTGATCCAAGTTATCATCCATTGTTTCCTTCTTTGCTTAAATCCACTCAAGACAATCATAGAAGCAGTTCTAAAGGGCGTATTAAGTAAAAGAGATATGTCTGCTAATAAAATACAAAGGACCAGTAACGAGTGAGTCTTTGTGACTAATGGTGTAACTAATAAGTCATAAGGTAGTTATTTGTTTTAAATAATATTGGGCTACAACATCTCTGTGCCTTTTTGCCTTTGTTTCCAATTCTGGGTTGACAAGTCAACTGATGTATATCAGTCACCCAACATGTACTAGACTAGAGAACACTCCCTTGAGTAAGTTATGATCCCTGCCTTCAAGGATCATGTATGTGAGACAGATATGAGTATAAATAATCATAATACAGTAGGAACACTTTACAATACAGGTATGAACAAATCGTCATAGCAGAAAGAGGTGTGATTGACAGCTTTGCCATAAAAAGCAGGGAAGCTTTTATAGAGAAGGTGACACCTGAGAGGGCCTTTATATAAGAATAGGAATTCAGCAGACCCTGGAGGCAGAAGAGCACTCCACACAGAGAAAACAGCATGTGCAAAGACAGAGGGAAAAGAGAGAGGGAGGGAATGCATGGCATATTTGGAGAATAGAGATTATGTTATTATGGTTAATGTACATAGGTTGTATGAGAAGTAGTTCAAGATGAGGAGGGAAAGGTAGGTTAGGACCAAATTATGATAGGCCATGCTTAAGGATTTGGGGCCCTAGCTTATGAATCATGCATCTCCAATATCCATCAGAGTTCCTAGAAGTAAATCCTCAATAAATACTTGTTGAATGAGAAAACTAGGGTTACTTATAACAACGAAAATGGTTTCCCAACTATCCCAACTCTCTATCCCTTTAGACTTTGGAATAAGGAAAAAAATGTATAGGAAAAAATCTCATTGGGAAAGAAAGAAAGCAAAGAAAGCAAAGTGAGGGGTGAAGGTGCAGATGATGGTGCAGAATAAAGCCACCAAAAAGTAATGCTATGAGAATTGTTGCTCCACCCCCGGGTTTGTACTCTTACCATGCTATTACCATCTGTGAAAACTTTGACAAATCAAGTAACCACCTGAGCTTTGGTTTCCCCATCAGTAAATGTGAGTAATACAGAGTAAATTGTACTAAACTATAGCATTGTGTGAAGGATCAAATCAGATTTCTATGAAAGCTCTTCAGAAGTGGCAAAAATTATGCACATTTCAGGCAAACCTGAGGTCATTTATGTGAAGTTAAGGGTCTCTGGGTGGAGGAGTGTCAGGTGGAGAATTACATACGGTGTAGAGACACGGAACCTGACAGCCCAGGATGACTGATTCCAGTTTTCAAGAGCAGTGAGAGCCTTGCTAACACTGGCAAATGATTGCCATTTCCTTTGTCAGGCAGTGACAGGAGTTAGTTGACCTGAAAATTCACTAATAGTTCCATTAGAGAGGCCTTGGAAGTAGCCATCTTTTTACTCATCCTGGTCAATTAACAATGAATTAATGCCAGACATATTTTCAATTGAGCTGAATGGTAATTTTCCCCCATTTTGCTAAAAACATCCCCTTATAAAGGGAAAGCTAGGCAGCAAATATCCTGCTTTTCTTTCCAAGATTACTCTGAAGGGTTTCTAAAATAATGTCAGCTCTAGGCATTGATGAGGTAGCAGGTCAAACCCTGAATTTGAACACAAGTTCAAATACCAGCTTCCCCACACACCAAATAACTGAAACTTCCCGAATCTCAGTGTTTTTACATGTGAATTAAAAGGGTAGAGATGAATGCTTAGGTCTCTTTTAATGATAAAATGCTATGAGAACATTTTTAAGTGGTTTTAGGCATGTTGGTGGAATGGTAGGCTGAACTTGGAGTAGGGGAGGAGCACTGTATTTCTTCTATGCACTCTGAACTAGCAGTCAGGACACTGGGTTAAGTCTTAGCCCTTGGTTCTCAACCAGAGAAGGTGGGTGAGGGGGGCTGGGGATATGTGGGGGGTGGATTCTGCCCCCCACGGGACAATTGGCAATACCTGGAGACATTTTTGGTCGTCACACTGGTGGCTGCTACTGGCATCTAGTGGGTAGAGGCCAGGGAGACTGTCACACATCCTACAATGCAGAGGACAGGTCCCCACGACAAAGAATTATCCAGCCCCAAATGTCCATTGTGCAGAGGTTGAGAAAATCTCCTTTAGTTTATTGGATAGTTTTGTCCAGGTCATAGCTTTTTTGTTGTTGATCTCGGTGTCCTCATTTGCAAAATAGGGATGATAATAAAATCTGCCTCTTCCTATCACCTCATGAGGTTGATAACCAAATAAGGTAACACATCAAAAGTACCTTGAAATGTAATGTGCTTCAAAACAGAGGAATATTATCCTCATTATTAACTGATTTTTGTTGCTCCAGGAGCCACTTCATT
>NC_138372.1:47130955-47145189 GCF_054177405.1 Leptonychotes weddellii
CCTCAGTTTATCTTTTAACAACCTCTAGGAGTTATGAATCTTGCTCTCAAACTCAAGTGTGTAAGAAATGTCTTTTATATTTTTATTGTTAAAGTATATTTCTTTTATAAGCCTCCATCAGGTGGGGGCCAAACTCTCAAACTTGGACAGTGAAGGTCTCCCCCACATTTTCTTGAGGTTGCATTCTTGTTCTAGGGGTTTCTGTAGGACCAGGGTCCTGGGGCCGGGGGTGGGGAGGAATTATCATACTCCCAGAAGTCACCTAACTGTACTAGCATTCCCTAGAATGAGTCATTGTTTGTCGGGGATCTGTCCACCTAGGTCACTGCAGGGTCCTCCTTGCTAGGTCCACTGCATCTTAGGAGCACCCAGAGAGGATTTTGCTGCTCCCCCACTGCTCTGCTGTGGGCCATTGTATATGGTTATCTCCCATCCATCCATAGACTCTCCTTAGGCCGTGTTTACCTTGCTCTTTCATGCCATCTGAGGTTTGCCTCTCCAGGTTACCTGGAGAAGTTATCCAGGCTCAGGTTATTCCTGCTCTTGAAATCCCCCAAACCTGCCTGGGGTTTCTGTCTTCCTTCCCTCCAGAGTTTCTGCATGGGGCACAAGGGTGGCAGGGCAGGGGCCCCTTCCACAGGGCAAGTGCCCTTGCTTCTCCCTTGACTCTTTCTCCTCCTCTAGTCCATCCAAATCACCTTATTTAATTTAGCTGTATTTAAATTATTTTTCCTATGCCCCCTCCCCTCCTAAGGATTTTGCTACTCCAAAACTAAATGTTTGAAATTAAAAAAACATTTTCCCTCCAAAGAAGATACACAAATGGCCGGTAAGCACATGAAAAGTTGCTCAACATCACTAGTCCTAACGGAGAGACAAATCAAAACCACAATGAGATATCACTTCATACCCATTAGGATGGCTATTGCCAAAACAAAACAAAACAAAAAGTCGGAAAGTTAAGTGCTGATGAGGATGTGGAAAAATTGGCATCTTTGCACTTTCCTGGTGGGAATGTAAAATGGTGCAGCTGCTGTGGAAAACTGTGATTTCTTAAAATACTAAACAGAGAATTACCATATGGTCCAGGAATTCCACTTTTGGGTATACACCCAAAAAAGGCAAAAGCAGGGACTCAAATAGATATTTGCACACCCATGTACATAGCAACATTTTTCATAATAACCAAAAGGTGAAAGCAACCCAAATGTCCATTGACTGATGAATGGATAAACAAAACGTATATGTACATAGATTGAATTTATTCAGCCTTAAAAGGGAAGGAAATTCTGACTCATGCCACAGCATAGAAGGACTTTGAAGGCATTATGCATAGTCAAGTAAGCCAGACATAAAAGGACAAATATTATGATTCCAATTATATGACATACCAAGAGTAGTCAAATTCATAGAAACAGAAAGTAGGATGGTGGTTGCCAGGGACTGAGGGGAAGAGGGAATGGGATGTTAATGTTTAATGAGTACAGAGTTTTAGTTAGGGAAGATAAAAGAAGTTCTGGAGATGGATGGTAATGATGGTTGCACAAGAATGTGCATAAACTTAATGCCACAGAACTATACACTTAAAAATGGGTAAAATGGTAAATTTTATGTTACGTATATTTTACCATATACAGTCTAGTTGAATGACAGAATGGTACCACAAGAAATAAATTGCTAAAAACAAAAAATACAGATAATATATAAAAATGGGAAAAAAAGAAAAATTCAATTAATTTATAAACATATTATGCCACCCCGACCCATAAAATGTTTGGTGTTCCTTTATCTTCTCAGAAAAGCAGAATCATCTCTGGAATATCGACTCTGTTAAAGAAGGAAGAAGAGTCATCCTGAGTGCAGTCAATAAAGATCAATTCATTGTAAGTTTACTGTATCTTTATTCCAACTCTCCAGTCTAAATTTGGATTCCTGGCCAAACATCCATCCATCTCCTTCTCTCTCTCTCTCTTTTTCTTTCTCATTCTCTGCTCCACCTCCCTCTTTCTTTCTTTCAAGGTTTACCTAATTAGGAACAACCAATAGTGGTCACCATTTTTCCAGTTTTTGAGTACATCATTAGTGGAGTAATATACATGGGTTCCAGATAATTTAACAAATGGTGTTGGGACAATTGGTTTCAAAAAATGAGTTTGATCCATTGTACATCTTGCATTAAAATAAATTCCAGATGGATCAAAGATTGTTTTTAATGATTCATAAAAGTTGTAGAAGAAATATGAGAGAATTTGTTTTTATATATTGCAGTGGGAAGAACATTCTAAGTATGGCATAAAATTCAGAAGCCATGAAAGAAAATTTTAGTCAATTTAAACTTGTAAAAACTTAAAAAAAAATTATTTGTAGAAAAAAATTCCTTAAAGTCAAAAAACAAATAAACTAGGGAAATATTCTTGCCTTACATACCGCAATCTAAGGGCTAATGTCCTTAATATATAACACGTTTCAACAATACTATAAGAAAAACATTCAGTAGTAAAAACATTGAAGTTTATTAAGAAAAACATTCAGTAGTAAAAAATTGAAGTTTATTAAGAAGGCGGTAGGTATTTAGATACAAACACAAATGCAAAATATATCAATACCTGTACTTGTAATTATCACTATTGCCTTGCAAATCCTAGTGCCTTTAAATACAAATGAAACATAATACATGTTTGGGTCATTTTAGACATTAGAAATGTTTGATAAAGATATTTTAGTTTAGGGGCGCCTGGGTGGCTCAGTCGTTAAGCGTCTGCCTTCGGCTCGGGTCATGATCCCAGGGTCCTGGGATCGAGCCCCGCATCGGGCTCCCTGCTCGGCGGGAAGCCTGCTTCTCCCTCTCCCACTCCCCCTGCTTGTGTTCTCTCTCTCGCTATGTCTCTCTCTGTCAAATAAATAAGTAAAATCTTTAAAAAAAAAAAAGATATTTTAGTTTAGGTCAAATGATGTATGTAGCCTGTTTAAAGAAAGGGGAAAATAAATGATTCTTAAATATATGAAAGTTGTTCAACCTCATCATAGTAAAAGAAGCACAAATGAAAACTATACGTGAGATAGACAAAAGAAAAATTTGGGTAAAACATTGGCTTGTTGAGAATGTGGGGAAACAATCACTCTCAAGGGTCGTTGGAGGGAATGTGAATTAATATAATCTTTATTGACCAAAATTTTAAATTTCTTTGACCCAGCAATTCTGCATCTGGAAATTTATCTCATAGATATAGTCACAAAAAAAGAAATAACACACATGCAAACAACTTGTCTTCCACTGATAAGAGACTGCTTAAGTAAATTTTGGTATATCCATAAAATAGAATGTTATATGACCACAAAAGGAATAAGGCAGCTCTATAAGTACTGATATGTAAAAATCTCCAGGATGCATTGTATTGTAAAAATACAAACAGAATAATCTGTATAGTATGCTACCATTTGTGTAAACAACAGAAGAATTTATAAATGTATATAGTTGTATATTGGCATACACTAGATCTCAAAGGATATTTAAAATCCTGTTGCCTCAAAGTCAAAGGCAGAAGAGAGCTTCAGTATTCATTGAATACTTTTGTACCTTTTCAATCTTGTACTTGTATTATCTTTTACACAGTAACAGCAACACCAGCTCTGGCCCTGCCCCCATGGGCTCCAGATGGGCCTTGTATCTGCCTACAGACACCTTGGCGTTTGCTTAGGAGGTGAGTTTCCCATGCATGTCTGCAGGTACATCTTTGTATCTGGTATCAGGACATTCCTTTCTTTCCTGAAGCCCAGCTTTATATTTACATTTTTTGCTGTATATAACATCCAGAATATTGTGTGGTGTCAACAAGAGGAGGCCTGCACTAGGTAAGACTAGTCTCCGGCAGAAGATCGCACAGGAGCGTGAAGTCAGGATCAGGAGTCAGATAGAGAAAGAATACAGTGTAGTTACTTTCTGTCAGTCACTTCCCGTCTTTGGCCTCAGTCTTTTTATTTGTAAAATTAGGTTAGATAATATCCAAGATGTTGTAATAGTTCTAGATTGACTTCCCACGTTCCTTAGTAAGTCAGTATAGCAAACACAGACTGTGGAGCCAGATTATGTAGGTCCAGATCGTTGCCTTGCTACTTACTAGCTGTGTCCTTAGGTAAGTTTTTTTGTTTTTTGTTTTTTTAAGATTTATTTATCTTTAGAGAGTGAGAGAGAGCACTGGGGGAGGGGCAAAGGGAGAGGGAGAGAATCCCCAGCAGACTCCCCACTGAGCGTGATCTCAGGACCCTGGGCTTGATCCCAAAACCCTGAGATCACAACCTGGGCTGAAACCAAGAATCAGACACTTAACCAACTAGGCCACCCATGTGCCCCTAGGCAAGTTTTTTTAAACTTCTTTGTGCCTGTGTCTTCTTCTGTAAAATGGAGATGACAATAATAGAACCTGACTTATAAGGATATTGGGAGGATTAAATGAGTTACTATGTTTAAAATACTGAGAAGACTGCCTAGCACATATTAAGCACTACTGAAGTGTGACTGCTTCTTCCCCTCTTCCTCGTCCTCTTTATTATTATCATTATTGATTTTGGGGAAGCTCAAAGGATTGTGCAAGGTATGACCTGGGTTACCCAAGCCTGAAGAAAGAATCACTCCTTGCTACCTTCAGAAGTATTAGAGCTCTGGATAAGTTCCACCTTCAAATGAAGCATGAATAGAAAAGGATCTGCAGGTCTCATCCTACCTCTGCCAGCTTCAATCACTCCATGCATCATTTTCAAATACTTAACTGTAATACTTCAGGACTTGCTGAGGAAATATGCAGTCTAGACCTCACTCTTGAGTTGTTAACATCAAGGTTGGGGGGGCAACTTTCTGATAGATCAGGTAACTAAAAGAAGAGGAGAAATTTTCATTTATTGAAATGGACTATGGATTATGTGTTAAATCTTTTGCAAAAACATTCTCATTTAACTGGGTCAACATAAACCAGAACTGTATTGGTTCTTAAATTGTGTCAAGTAGCTTGCAAGTGCACAGGAAATTCTGAGACAAGACACCAAGAGAGGCTGATCAAGGTGTTTACAAACTTTCCTAATGAATCAACTTAGACTACTTGTTAAATATACATATTCTCAGGCTGCACCCTAAATCCACTGAATCTGAATGTCCAGGGGCAAGACTCCAAGAGGCTATATTTTTCTAAACTTTTTTTTAAATTTTGAGTAGGCTCCACACCTAACATGGGCCTGAATTCACTACCCTGAGATCAAGAGTCACACATTCTCACTCACTCTACCGACTAAGCCAGCCAGGCACCCCCAGAAAGCTATGTTTTTAAGAGGGCTTCAGGCAATACCTCTCACCAGAGAAATTTTGGAAACCCTGGGTTAGAGGATATCTTGAAGGGTCAAGAGGAGAAAGTTCTATTCTCCACATCTGAGAGTTTTCATTTGCCTGTCACAAAGCAAACGAGGAATGAACTGGGTAGGAGCCAACAATAGGCTCTCATTGCCTACCTGGGAGCACAGCTGACCTTAACCTAGGAGATTACACCCCCATGTGCTTTTCTCCTTTGAAAATCACTCAAGGAGGCTATCATGTGTGTCTTGATCCACTGGCTCCATACTCAATTACAAGGATTACCTGTTTTTTTTTGTTTTTTGTTTTAGAAAACCTCTTTGAGCTGTGTTCTCACGCACTGTGACGTCAGTAGAACCCCAAGACTGAATTATAGCTTTGCATTCAATCAAGAATCATGTATTATTCTCTATATTATCCATCATTGCTTCCCCACTGCTCAGAAGACAGAGTGACAGCAATACTCACAATGGGCAAGCACCTGAGGTGCTTTAAACCTATCAATAATAAGCATTGTTCTCAGAAAGATTTTGCTCTGTGGAAAAAGCAGAATGCAACGGCTTTTCCAATGACTGGCAGAGGCTTTGAAATTGTTTCACATTAAATGTGCAAATTCTGAAGCCACAGAATTCAGTTACCACCTCATTTGTGTCCTAGGGATTTGGTTTGGACTGAATCAAAAAATGTATCTGTTCATATTAAATACAAAATGATTATTGGATGTCCTGCTTCTCACATTTAACTGCACACAAACACTAAAAGTCAATCTATGGGAAATTAAGGAGTTGATGGTGAGTCTGATGCATGTGTTTAATCAGAAAATTACATTCAGAGTACTTGAAAACATATTAATTGAAGTTTATTAAGAAGGCAGTAGGTATTTAGATACAAACACAAATGCAAAATATATCAATACCTGTACTTGTAATTATCACTATTGCCTTGCAAATCCTAGTGCCTTTAAATACAAATGAAACATAATACATGTTTGGGTCATTTTAGACATTAGAAATGTTTGATAAAGATATTTTAGTTTTCCTTTTAAACTAGATTGAGTTACACAGTTAAACACAGAGAATATGCACTTGTAGTTGTACTGATGAAGGGAAGTACTAGTAATTGGCATATAGTATTTCCTCTGATGTTATTAGCTACAAATTTCTCAGGTTAGAATGAATATAAAACATTCCTTTACCCAGCTTGATTCTTTGTGTAAATAATCAAAGAAAATAGGCTCTTGACACAATGCCTCCCATAAATGCTATCTTAATTAGACTTATTTACAAATCAAACATAACAATGACGAATTCGGTGCCTTTAAACTTCCCAGATTTAATCCCAGGGAAATGCAATATCTTGGTTGATATTTGGTGTATCTTCTCATATCACTAGATCCAATGGACTTAAATTAACTCGCTGGATCGGCAAATGTTAGTCTGGCTTTCTCAAATATGTGGATTGAGATTCCTTTTTTTAAAATTTCTTTGGTTGTGTGTCTACCATTTCTTTCTCTCTAGTGATCTAGATATCTTCCCTTCTTTCATATTTGAAAATCCCTGCTCACATCCACCTGACATTAGGCCTAAAATAAGACAATGAAAAAGTTGGCAATTTCCAAAGATCTTTGTGGAGACAATATCTGAAAGTTTAACTGCATTTTTATGCATTCAGTGGACGTTGGGCAGACTGCGGACAAGAGCGCAGTCCATTCAGCATCTCTGAGGTCAGCACCTTCCTATGATGCTGCACAGGGAATGAAAGGGGGTGACTCTCAGCTCTCTGACAGATTTGGGGTACAGCCAACTGCCAAGTGTTTACCCTTCCTCAGGAACTCTGCTGAGCTCTTGGCATCCATCATATCATTTAATCATCATAACTACCCTGTGAAGTAGACATTATTTCCTTGTTTAATAAATGAGGAAATTGAGGCACAACACAGTTATATATAAGAAACAGATATAAGAAACAACTAAGATGAGAAAGAGAGGAAATTTCTTGGGCTAGAAATGCCAGAGGTAGGATTTGAACCCAGCATGGACCATCAGCTTCAAATCACACTCTGCACCTTCTTTTTGCATAATTATGTCATGTATCTTCCTATAGCCTATACATTTATTTTAAATTATGGAATTGGCTATCATGCCCTCATAGCCTGATTTTTAAAATCCTTTTCTGAGCCCCGAATCAAAGGTCTGGGGGAAAATCAGAAGGTATTTATTTATATCAAGGATCTAGGCATTTTGCTTTTTCCTCAGCATCCAAATTTTCATCCCTTTTGTGTATATATTATCACATATATTTTGCTTATTAACTTTTGTTTGCACAAACTTTCCTACAAGAAATATAAGTCTTTGCCCAGCAGCATTGACTAGTAGTTATAAGCATAGCTCTTAAGCTCTTAAGTTTGCTTAGTTCAAACAAAACTCCTTCACTTATTATTCAACCTTGGGCAAGCTGCTTACATTAAGTCTCAATATCTTCCTCTGTAAAAAAAAAAAAAAAAAAAAGATACTGAAATCTCAGTATCTTCCTCTGATGGTAGCTATCTGTGGATTAAATGAGATAGTGCAAAGACAAAGACTGGCACCCAGTAAGAACCTGAAAGCATTAGCTACTATTATTTGTATAAACATTAGGCTTTCACCCAAGCAAGACTACACTAAGAAGGCTAACTATAGGGTACCATTCTCTTCTCCCTTTACAGTTAACTGGCAAGATAAGATCCATAAATCCAGAGGCAGAACAAGGTCATCTCCCAGGATTAGGCCAAATAATGGAGTCCCAGTGAATTGGAAGCAGAAAGATCATCTCAGCCCTACTATTAGCTGTGTGACTTTGGGCAAGTCATATTTGGCCTTCACTTTCCCCTTGTCTCAGACATGGGGAAATCTATCTGCCCCCTGAGATTCCTACCAGTGTTATTCTTTGAAGTGCCCATGGAATCATGAGTGAGCACTCACTTCCAGAGCTTGTAATTTCCATGCCCTACCTGAACACCACCTTTTAGCCAGATCACTCCTGAATTTAGCACTTGGATGCCCAGAGCAGCTGCTAACACCCCAGCCGAGCCCCACACCTCCTTAATCTGAAATCCTCATTAGCTCCAACTGCAGGCCATCTATTACCTCAAGCCCATAATGGGAGTTAATTTCTGTTGGGATCAGATGGTCTTCCCCCTGGAAATTTTTATTCATATTTCTTTCCTGTTTTGTGATTCTCAATCGGAGTTTTCTAATAACAGATCATTTCTTTTTGTCTAACTTTAATCTGGTCCTGCTTGACAAGCCCCATCCTTTTCATTGAAGGGTAAGACCACTTAAAGGAAGGCCAATAAGCCCTTGCGCTGCTCGGCCGGCTGGGGTGATTTGTCACCCGGTGCGGTGGTGGTCACACCAATGGATTTATCTCAAGGTAAATGGAGATGCTGAGACCCGGGACCTGGAGCTTTGATTAAGGCGCCCTTTTTGTAGTGTTGATAGATGTTGCTTGTGTTTATCTATTTGAAATGCCACTAAATCTGTGAATACAATGGAAAAAGAGAGTACTTTGCTGCTGAAAACATATTAGTGATTTATGTTTCAGGAAGAAGCACAATAAAGAGACAGAGGCTATTAAGAGCAGCTATTTTCATGAGAAATAGTTCTGCTTTAAAACATTATTAACCCCACCTTGATAAAGACTTACATGCATGCATAATCATGTTTACTTACCCCTTTAGTTTGGTGCGATATGCATTTGAAGCACACATTCTCTAAATATTAAGAAGTTAGTCAGCAGAATATTTACAGCAAATGACATCTCACCTAGGACTGTTCTGCATGTAAATTTCCTTCTCTCAAGATAGGGACACATAATAAACTTATCTAGGAAGCTTTGGAGTTTATATGGACTTCATATTGTTCAAAGCACTCTCAAGTCCTGCTCACCATCATTTTGTATGTCTACACACACACACACACACACACACACACACCACCCCCGCCGCCCTGCATTGTAGTGGATATAACCAGTACAGTGACACATAAAGATTATAATGCATGGATATAACTTATAACATGAATCAATGTCATCAAGACGCACCCATTTAAATGAATAGGGTCAGATGAGAGTGCTGTATCACCCTGACTTGTGTGACAGTTACAAATGCATCACCTCGTATGCATAATAGGAGTGTACAAACCAGAAGAGATTTGTAAACTTGGTTCATTTCAAGCAGAACTGACCCACAGGAATGGAAACAAGAGAAAAGGCAACTGGGTTGGAGCTGTCGGGAAATAAGTGATTCTGTGTTTTGCGGTTTCTTAAAACCCTAACGAGGATTTCGTGTCCTCCAGCTCCACTGGGGACCTGAGACAGATCAGATCAGGCTCAGCACGCTGGCTATTTACCAGGTTCACTTTTAAAGGTTGCAGTGCTTGCACGGAGTAGAGATGGGGATAACAAACGGGGGTTGGGGGGTGGGGTACACAGACGTGGAGGGGAAAGTTCGAGTTGCGCGATTCTTACCAAGTCTGGGGGGGTGGTGTTGTTGGGGGGGGGACCCAGGCGAGTTAGGCCTGGCAGAATTAACAGTGTTCAGAATGCAATTAAGTGTTTGGAAGGTTCTGTGCCGTGTGCTCTGATTTATTGATACGTTCCGGGGATTTCTCTGCAGCGGGGTGAGGGGCGTGGGGGGCGGAAGAGGGCCTGGGGCGGTGCGCGCCCGGGAGCCCGGCAGCAGGCAGCGGGGTCTGGGGCTTGGCACCACCGCGCGCCGGGTGTTGAGCGCCGCGCTTAGCGGAGGCCACACCTGCACCTCATTTGCTTCCGAGCAGCGCCATGACCCGCCTGCTGATGGGGCGCCTTCCCTTTCATCCTCGGGATTATGACAAGTTATTAATTGCCACCATTAGCCGCAGCAGCCTGCCCGAGATCTCTGCTGCTCTCTGGAGGTGAGAAACTGCGCGTCTGGATGCGGAGGGAAGAGGCACCGAGCCGCGCGGGGCCAAGTGAGCAACAATCTGCCCAAAAGGGACTGTGAGATGGTGAATAATTTATTAGAAAACATTTTTCTTTGTCCTTCCCACAGACCCACAAATCCTCCCCAAGCGCTCTTTACCAGCCTTGCAGATAATGTACTTACACATCTCAGAGCCTGCTAAATAGACTGAAGAGGCCATCGGGTTCACCCTCCACACTGCGGCTGCCAGGACCGCGCAGACCCAACGCGCGGCCTCTGCCAAGGGCCCGCTGATGGAGGTGAGGTAATTAGATGCGTTTGCAGAGGCAGATATGAAAAGCCGATGGATGGCTGCCCCACCTCCTTCCGGCTCCTGCTTCCCATATAGTACAGGTATACCGTCCCACACAACCCCACGATTTCATTCCTTACTACTAGTGTTTATTGAGTTTCTACTATAATAGGGAATTGCTCTGTCCCTGGCACTTTCTGGACACAAGTAAGGCCCCACCATCTTCAGATGTGCTCCTTTGACAGAACTGTGAGCCTACTCTACTGGAGATGTAAAGAGGAAAGACTCCGGCCCTGTGCTCAAAGAGCTGGAAGCCTGTATTCACCTCAGTGATGCTACTGCAGGCTGAGCGAGATATTGTAGGCTCTCCATTCCCAGAGATCTTCATGAGGAGGAGAAATAGTCGTATCTCCACAGAGGTTTTGGAATAACACAGTTTGAAATCCGGCCAAGCATATGTAACACGAGTATCTTCTAAGTCACAGCTTTTACGATACCTCGATCTTTTCTTTAAAGGCATAGAATCTCTTTTTAAATTTTATTTTTTTAATTTAAATTCAATTAATTAACATATAATATATTATTGGTTTCAGAGGTACAGATCTGTGATTCATCGGTCTTTTTTTTTTTGAAGATTTTATTTATTTATTTGAGAGAGAGAGAATGAGAGCGAGTACATGAGAGGGGGGAGGGTCAGAGGGAGAAGCAGACTCCCTGCCGAGCAGGGAGCCCCATGCGGGACTCGATCCAGGGACTCCAGGATCATGACCTGAGCCGAAGGCAGTCGCTTAACCAACTGAGCCACCCAGGCGCCCGATTCATCAGTCTTATATAATACCCAGTACATAATACCAGTATAACACATACCCTCCCCAGTGTCCATCACCCAGTTACCCCATCCCCCCTCCCCTTCAGCAATCCTGTTTGTTTCCGAAGATTAAGAGTCTCTTATGGTTTTGTCTCCCTCTCTGGTTTCATCCTGTTTCATTTTTTCCTCTCTTCTCCTATGATCCTCTGCCTTGTTTCTTAAATTCCACGTATCAGTGAGATCATATGATAATTGTCTTTCTCTGATTGACTTATTTTGCTTAGCATAATACCCTCTAGTTCCATCCACATAAAGGCATAGAATCTCTTAAAATGATGCTTCAAGATCTGTCTTTCTGGGGACTTGGTGGATTAATTAAATCATTCAACAAACTTTAGGTCAGTGCTTACTACATGGCATGCCTCATGCTGGGTTCTGGGGATACAGTGGTAAATAGGTGGGTTCCCTGACATCCTGGAAGACTGCTCAGATTCTGAAAAGACAGCATCAAGCCTGCAGGTGCCAGATAAGCATCTTGGCTGAGAACGAATCAAGCTAAAATGAGATGAGACTAGCTGCCTCCATTGTGTGAGTTTGAATGTGCTATAATGACAAGCATGATGAGTGTTCGGATCCTCTTACAGTTACTGACAGCCCCAGTCTAATGGATAAATTACATATCAAATATAGGAGTACACACACACACTAGAAGACTAACATGTCAAAAGGGATATAAGCTGAAAGACCTATTAATCCATTTATTTATTTGACCAACACATTTTGAGTACCAACATGAGTCAGACCCCATGGCTGGTGCCAAGCATCTCACACCTACCAGTCCCTGCTCTGTGGGGGCTCACAGACCAGGGTGGGAGATGGTCTCATGTGTAAAATATTATAATTCTGTGGCGAACACTAACTGAGAAAGTTGTCAGGTGTTCCAGAAGAAGAGAAGAGGAAACAGCTGGTTCAGGCTTGGGAAGGTGCACAAGGGTGTGTAGATCAGAGACGTTTCCTCAAGGCAGCAATGTGCTAGCTAGGTCTTGAAGAATGAGTGGGTCTCACTGGAAGAATGCAAGAGAGAGGAAGATGGGGGAAAGGAAGATGAAAAAAAGTGGCACGTGCTCACTAAGCAAAGGCTATTGGTTAATTGGAATCATTCATTCATTCATCCATTCATTCAAAATACATTGAAGCCTACCATGCTGTTATGGACTGAGTGTTTGTGTCCTCCTAAAATTCATATGTTGAAGCCTTAACCTCTGTGTGGCTTTATTTAGAGTAAGGGAGTAATTAAGGTTAAATGAGATTATAAGGGTGGGCCCCTGATCTGATAGGATTAGTATCCTTTTAAGAAGAGACACCAGAGTTCTCTCTCTCTCTCTCCATGCACAGGCATCAAGGAAAGGCCATGTGAGAAGACAACTCTCTGCAAACCAGGAAGAGAGCTCTCACCAGAAACTGACCATGTTAGCACCTCAATCTTAGACTTCTAGCTTCTAGAACCATGAGAAAATTAATTTCTGTCATTTAAGTAATTCAGCCTATGATATTTTATTATTACAGCCCAAGTAAACTAATGTACATGCTCCTAGCACTGTACCAGGCAAGAAGAATCAAAGATAAATAAGACCACTCACTGCCCTCAAAAGCTCAGGACTATGTAGGAGAGATTGACCAATAGACAAACAATGGCCAAAGTAAATATTCTAGTGGATTACATGATCAGCTGCTTGAAATCAGCATGATTTATTTTCTTAAGTGAACAATTCTATCTGCTCTTCAACACATTTGCGTATAATTGAAGGATTCATAAATACATTAATAGTATTTACCAATACTTCAATTTCTTCTCATTCTAGGCAAATTCCCCACTCCCAAGAAGTTAACTGGGTCTATGTGATTTGCTTTAAAAAATGAATTGTGATCAAAAGTGACAGGTATCATTTACAGGCAGAACCTTTAAGACCAGTGAGTGACTGGCCAAGTTTCCTTCTCCTGCATAGAGAGCAACCATCAACATCCCAGGTGTGGGAGGCTCTATCGGCCCACATCTCCATGTGAGACTAGCAGGAGCAGAAGACCTATGAAGAACTGGCAGTGTGAGTAAGAAATATACTTTTATTGTTTTAAGCCACTGACATTTGAGGTTTATTTGTTACTATAGTACAATCTAGCCTAGTATGACTAATATAAGAAAGAAGAGGTTACTCCCATTCTGACCTTGGTAGACATTCTGGAATATTGGTTTTGCCACTTGCAGCCCTAAGAGTGACATACTCTAAAGGGGTCAAGAGACTGGACTTCCAGTTTCTGCTTTGCCTGGGAGTCCCATTTATCCACCATCGGGTTATAAAATACATTAGTCGATTTCCTCACAAGCAATAAGAAGTTAGAATTTTACTTGCTCATCTACCCTTTCAGTGTTATATGCTTCATCTCCCATATAAGATCTATTAGCACAGAAGCTTGTGTGTGAAGCTATGTACCTGAGAGAGGCAAACTGCAAATGGATATGGCTTTCCAGTCTTTCAGAGGATTTTGCCCTTTCATGTCCTATTCATGGGCCCATGAGCAGAGGGCTCTGGAATTGAGTGTCTGGTTTTAAAGCCTGCTCCATCACTTATTAGCTATGCAGTCTTGCACATGTTACTTTAATCTCTTTAAGCCTCGGTTTCCTCACCCGTAAAATGTGAATACTAATAGTACTACCTCACGAGGGTGTTTTGTGCATTAAATAAGATAATGCACATAGAGGTAAAAAAATAATAATCATTATTACTGTTGGTGTTATCATTACTTTTCACCATCAGGATAGTCTTAAAACCAAATGTCAAAAGTCCTTATCACAAAGCCA
>NC_138372.1:47145289-47174068 GCF_054177405.1 Leptonychotes weddellii
ATGGTTCATCTCTCCCTCCAATTCCCCCCCTCATTTTTCCCTTCCTTCTCCTAATGGCCTCCATGCTATTCCTTATGTTCCACAAATAAGTGAAACCATATGATAATTGACTTTCTCCGCTTGACTTATTTCACTTAGCATAATCTCCTCCAGTCCCATCCATGTTGATATAAAAGTTGGGTATTCATCCTTTCTGATGGCTGAGTAATATTCCATTGTATATACGGACCACATCTTCTTTATCCATTCATCTGTTGAAGGGCATCTCGGCTCTTTCCACAGTTTGGCTATTGCGGACATTGCTGCTATGAACATTGGGGTGCATATGGCCCTTCTTTTCACTACATCAGCACAGAGTTTCTTAATGGAAATTAAAACATCTCCTCAGAAAGGTTC
Organism: Leptonychotes weddellii; assembly: GCF_054177405.1. NCBI lineage: Eukaryota > Metazoa > Chordata > Mammalia > Carnivora > Phocidae > Leptonychotes > Leptonychotes weddellii. Next base: position 47,145,686 of record NC_138372.1, read on the forward strand.
TACCCCAAAGGGAATCCTGCCAAGAGAGGACCCAAGTTAAAGCTGGTGTGGATGCCGGCATGCTACTTTCATGAGTTCTGGAAACTAGCTTTCTTGTAAGTCTTCTCTTTTGGATATTTAGCAACTCACTTTGGAGAAAGATTATCTCCTTTTTGAAAGTAACCTGAGCACCTGTCAAAACTGGACCTGTGTGAGGAACCGAGAGGCTAACCCTTGGCAGTCTGGCCAGGCTCTCATTTCAGTAACTACACTGGCAGTAGCTGCTTTACTCAGCATGAACTTGGCTTCCAGTCCCAACCATCTTCTGAGTTTCTGATGATGTGACTGAAAGAGCGTCTGGATCTGCCCCAGACTGCCAAAGAAGTAGGAAAGGCGACTGACATAGAAGTCCTATGATGACCACTTGTAATTATGGAAATGAGTTTCTACTTGAGGAAAAGTGGCAACCAAGAAAAGAAAAAAAATTAAAGAGTACGAAAACTGCTCTAATTTCCTTCTGTCACTAATATGGAATATTCTTTAATCCTGGGCTTTTTTTTTTAAAAAAGTATTTGATAAACTTCTAAATGATGTTTACCAAGTGCCGGGCCACATGCAGTGGACCAGTGATACCAAGATTCTTAAGGCCTTGCCTTTCTCTCCAAGGAGCTCTTAGTCATCTAATCATCCAACACTCCATTCTTTCAACACATTCACTGACATCCATGTTATGCCAGGCACTGCGTTGTAATGGGTATACAGTGGTGAACAAAACAGAAAGCTCCTGCTCTCATGGAGCTTAGACTTTAGTGGCAAATTTTGAAAAGGTAAGCACAAAAAAGTATACAAATAATGAGCTGTTTTTACGTCAGCGAAGGAAGACAAAGGGGGACACCACCAAGGACATGTGGTGGGCATCAGGGAACAACATATAAATAAATAACTGACAATGCACTAGGAAAGGTTCACATACGAAGGGCTTTCAGGGCACAAAGATCAGTGTGCTTGTCTGTTTTCCCTGCAGGCTAGACTCAGCATGGGGAGATGTGCATATAGGAACCCAGGTGCAGAGGAATGATAAAAACCAACACACATACATTTTGGAAGTATTTTCTCAGAATACAAACCATTAGGGATCTCAAAGCCTGACTTAGTGAAAATTTCATTTTATAGTGTTTCTGTAACTGTATAGATACACAACAGTCGTTTTACAGATCATTTATTCTGCAAATACTAAACTATTTTATAGCATGATACTTATCATTGAAGCAAGCAATTAACACATCTCGCCTCCTCCTGCAAGCTCTCTCTGACTGCTCCACACCACCCACCTACACACTCCTGTGAGTCTTCAGTGATTCTTCTCTAAGTTCCATAACCCCCTCTGTATGCCTTTACGATAGCGTTTTTCATTCTTTTATAATCACCGATTTGCTTTGTCTTTATTGTCTTTTAGACTACGAACATCTCGAAGGCAGAGACTGTCTTGATTTGTCTCTGTATGCCCAAGGCCTAACTGTATTAGTTTGGGTTTCCTCAGAAGCAGACGCTAAGGCAGGCATTCAGGTGCAAGTAATTTATTTGGGAGATGGTCCCAGAGAACACTAGGAGGGACCTGGGGAGGGGAAACAGCAGAGGGAAAGAAGCCAATTAGAAGTGTGTTATCAAGCAAGTTACCAATCCCTCTGGAGAACTTGGGAGACACTGTAGGACATGTCCCAGTGTTGTCCCACTCTGGGGTAGAGGAGCTGGGGCATTTATCCACCACCTTCCCATCTGTTATTGGTCGAGCACTGCTCCCAGGGGCATGAGCTCTCCAGCATTTCTGACTTGCTTTCCTCACAGGTCAAGTGTGCTTCTATAACCTGAAAAAGCCCTCAGGCAGACTCACGTGTGCTTGCTGTAAGGAACCTTCAGAACCTGGAGATGAGTGCCAAGGGATATGGGTGGGGCACAACTTCTGTTGGACTAACTCAGAGCCTGGCACCCTGTGGCTGCTTGGTAGGCTTTGGTGACTCAATGTAACAAAACAGCCAAGCAGCACACATTGTAAAGGAACACAATTTAGTATGAGCTCCATGGGTAATCCTCATGTTCTTGACTGTCAAGCAAGCAGTGAAGTTACTAAGTCTGGAGGCAGCTTGAGTACATTTGTGGGGGATGCTTGTTTCTGCAGCAGTCACGAACAGAATTGTTGGGAAGAGTAGTATTATTTCAATCCCTCCTTTTTCCTTTGCCTTGTTCACATGTAACCAAATCTCCTGTTAGTGGAGTGATTCCATCTGTGTTTTCTCACTTGCAGGTGTTGGGGGCTCAATTAACAGCACTTGCTAATATGTTGTTATTTTCTGAAAGGATGTGAATTATAGCAGATGCTATTTATGAATGACATTTAGTAGCAATGCATCCAAATAGTTTGTTAGCCTACACACAGTCAGATGAGGCCTCTTGATTTGACCTTCCAGAGCAAGGACGGCCAGCCTCCTTAGCCCTCCTTCATATTTCTGGAGTCCCTCTAGTTGCCCTTCTTGTTTACAAGTGACAGTGATAATACTAGCCCAGGATTTCACCTGAATTGGAGCTTCCTGTGGCATAGTTCTCATGAACAGCTCCACCCACAGCTTAAACCAATAAAAAACTACTCAATATACCCTATAACTTCAAGAAATATGACTTCAGGAAAATAACACAATAACCAAAGAAGGATTCACTCATTCATTCATTCAACAAATATTTATTGAGTACCATCTCTGTTCTAGTCACTCTGCCAGGTGTTCAAATACCACAGTGAACAAAATAAACCTGATTCCAGCCCTTACATCATACCTGGAAGCACAGATGATGATAATGGAAAAAGACCCTAACTGACAAGGTAAGGGTCAGGGGAGACTTCCCGGAAATAACTGTACTAAGACCTGGGGTCTTTTTTTTTTTTTTTAAGATTTTATTTATTTATTTGAGAGAGAGAATGAGAGACAGCACAAGAGGGAAGAGGGTCAGAGGGAGAAGCAGGCCCCCCGCTGAGCAGGGAGCCCAATGCGGGACTCGATCCCGGAACTCCAGGATCATGACCTGAGCCGAAGGCAGTCGCTTAACCAACTGAGCCACCCAGGCGCCCCAAGACCTGGGGTCTTGTAGCCAGGCAGAGTGTTCCAGGCAGGGATTGTGGGTGCCATGTTCTGGAAGTGAAAAATGGCACAACAGAGACAGAGTGGCTCACTGTGGCTGTGATAGGGACGGGAGGGATGGTGTGCAGGAGCCTGGAGCAGAAGGCAAGAAGGTAGGTTGTAAAGGGCCCATTGGCATTGTTAAAGTGCTGCTCTCTCTGCTTGGAATAAATGGGTGGAGGGGGAGGGAGTAAATACCATGTTTTCTTGTTTACCACTCTTTTGACACCTCTCCTACGTGGCCTTACATTATATTTTTTTACAGTGTAAAGTGCATACGTGCTTTCGCTCAATCACATTATGAATTCCTTGAGGGCAAGAACTATGGGTCTTTTATTGCCTTGAATCCTCCCTAGCTGTTGCCAATCTTCTTGGGAATTAGGTCTCCAACTAGCCATCTCTTAGCACATCTTACATAATCTCAGTTCCAGTGTTATTCTCTTTGGTTTGAGGAACAGGTCTCCATCACCGTGGAGGACCCCAACACCATGCCTTGCTCTTGTCAGACCTTCCCACCACCTTGGACTGAACTCCTCCCTCAACCCACTGCCCTGAGGTTTCAGTCAAAGCTTCCCAGTGCTCTTTACCTCTTTCCCTGGGACACCTTATCCTAATATCCTGTCATTATTCCCTACAGTAATTTTGTTATCACTCACCAGACCCTCTCTCCCACTCTGAGGCAAACGGCTTGTCTAGACCAACTACTGTAATTTTTACCCTCTAGATAGAGTGTAATGGAATAGCAATGTTTGTGGAGTCACACAGATCTGAGCCTGAATCCTACCTCCTATCTGTGAGGTCTTAAGCAAGTTACTTAATCTTTCTGGGTCTTATTTCTCTCATCTGTAAAATGGGCCTCATAATACCTACTTGCAGGGTTGTTGTTGTGAAGTTGAATAATGGTTATATAACTGAGATGCTCATTAATGTTGTACCTGTGTCCCTGAGATAGATACAGCGTGTCTAGTTCGCGAGTCATAAGCTCTCCGTGTCTGTATTTTTGTGGTAACTGATTCAGTTCCCAGAAATCTTGTGAGATAGTCAATTAGGGTCAATGAAAGGTAATTTCTTGGCACAAAGAGTTCCCTTTTCAAGATCTATGCTACATGTAAGTCATTCTTATTCTGAGCTGCTAAGACATTTTTCAAACTTACCTATAAATGGTAATAATTCCAGACCTAAGAGTCGTATCAGCAGTGATCACTAAAAAAGAGCAAGTGATTCTGAAGTTGCTTTTCTCTGGAGCAATGTGTGAACAATTGCTCCTGAACAATTAGATCCTGAACAATTAGATCCTGATTGCCAGGCCAAATTTCCATGAAGACCCTGATGAGTTACAAACCCTGGAGCTTTGCTCAAGTCACTGATGGAAACAGAAGCCGTAGCCAAGCCCTTCGGTGGAATCACAGCCTTATAATCAGTAGGAGTCCATTATCATGGGTCTGGGTGTGTGCGTGTGAGAGGAAAAAAGGTGAGGGACAAGGAAACAAATTAAAGCACATAAACTGAGAAAGGAAGAGACACTAAAACCACTTAAAACTCATGAATATAATTACAGGATGTTCTTAACTACTCAAGTTTGGGAAATGCAAACTGATTGTAGGGAGACTTGATGAATAGAGTACTAACTGCAGGGCCAGCTCAGAGAGAGCTGTGCAATGCTTTGTGTCTGTCTTCCTGCCCCTTTTCCCTCTGTCTGTCTGTCTGTCTCTCGTTTCTGTGTCCTCACGACCTGGACACTTAAGAGTGAGGAGGCAAGGGAGCACAGTGAAGGGAAGGAGAGAGGGGAGAAGGACAGGAAGAGAGGAGGACCATAAACTCATGGAGCATGGACTCCGATATGTGCCCAGTGCTCTGCCAGTTCCTTCCCACTCATTAGGATAGCGTGGGGGACACAGCACTGGGAGCCGGCAGCCTGCTGCAGAGTCCACCCTAAGCCAGCTTGAGCAGTTGCTTTATATGTAATATAACATGGAGGTGATTGGGAGAGTGAAATTAGATAAAATGTATGAAACCCTTAGCATACAAAATGGGGCTCTTATCCCCATTTTGTGGATGAGAACACTGGCAGCTGGGGAGAGTAAGTGGACAGTGGGCTCCACCAAGGTGAGGGCCATGCTGCACCAGGCACAGACACAGGCCCATGTAAGCCCTCCCCAAATATCGGTGCTTGAGGGGGGATTAAAATTCAACCTGAACAATCCAAGGCTGGTGTCCTTACCAGTGCCACGTGCTCTCCCCAAACAATCCTTGTCTTTGTGGGCAGACCTACAGTAGTAGTTAAAAGCATAGGCTTGAGAGTCAAACAGCCAGGGTTCAAGTGCTTTGTGAACCAACTATTGATATATTTCTTGTATTCTTCATGTTCCCCGACCCCCCAGCCCCTTGATAGAGTCTCTTAGTCTTTTTTAATATCTCGGAACATTTTAAAGGGAACCAATCAAAAAGGATCATTTGGGGGCCAGAGCCTTAAAGAAGAGTCCCATCCCTGGAGACCAGAATACAGGCAACAGAAAAAGGGGGGCATGTCTGAGGTTAGTTTTATGAGATGGGAACAGAAATAACAAAAGAAAAAAGATTTGGGGATGAGCAGCTATTATACACTCACTGTGCTTGGTGTTTATATGCGGTGTCTCATTTAATCCTCATAAAAGTTCTGGAAGGAAGATTCTCATTTTACAGATAAGGAAACCGAGGGTCAGAAAAGTTAACCTGTCTTGTTAAATGGCAAAACAAGGCTCATTTCCAGGTTAGTTTGGCACCTAAGCCCATGTTCTTTCCACAAGTACAGTCTGCCTCTCTTTAAGGTCAAAAAAATATATATAGATAGATTTGTCGGACTTTTAAGTTTACCAAAAAATTTCATATTCTACTGGATGTCCACTAGAAAGTGATGTCTCTGTTTGGAAAGAACAGTCGTGTTCATGTCCTGCTCTCTTTTCACCTAACCTCTTTTCAACACTATACACCAATCAACATAGTTTGTAGGTCCCTGGGGTTTTAGTTTATGATCAGGCCACAAATTTGTGACTACTTCTAAAAATAATGATTTGTGCTCAACATGAGTTTTTGTAGTAGACAGAAAAATAAGCATCTTTTTATATTTTAAAATAGAATATTGATTCTGTTTCTTATAACACAAGAGAGAAGTAGGTGAGAAGTCAGAGTGCTGGCTTAAGATTGAACCCTGTAAAGTTTACAGGCAATCTACAGTGAAGCTAAATCTAACAGCCATGAAACAAAAAATAGCACAATCACTTTACAGGGGTTTTCCAGGCAACTCCAGAATTCAAGTGCCCAAGTTCAGCCCGTGTAATAAAAGAGAGTTTATGATGGTTTTCCAATAGAGGGAGAAGATGGAGAAAAGAACACTTGTATTATTGAGCATCCTAAAACTAAAAGCCTCATGAGGAAAGTTTATTATGTGTGAAAAGTTTGCTTTAAAGAGAAACTATACTAAACCATAAAAAGGAACAAAATCCCTTATTAACCCAGGCAGCCCTAGAAACATTACACATTGATTCATTCATTCATTTGTTCATTTATTATTGCAACAAACCTTTATTGAGCACCTATTATAATGGCAAACAAATGCCCAGTACAGGGGATGCAAAGCTAACTAAGTCATGCTTCCTGCCCTTAAGAAAATCTTGTCATCTGAAGGGTGAGACAAATATTTCAACAGTGATTATCCCACAAATGCTGTATTTGAGATTTTGTAATAAAAGCAATAATAGCTAATGCTCATTGGGTGCTTACAAAAGGCCATACTTGGTTTTTGGTTTTTTTTTTATTCTTTTGTTAATCCCCATACATTACATCATTAGTTTTAGATGAAATGTTCCATGATTCATTGTTCGTGCACAACACCCAGTGCTCCATGCAGAATGTGCCATCCTCAATACCCACCACCAGGCTAACCCATCCTCCCACCCCCCGCCCCTCTAGAACCCTGTTTGTTTTTCAGAGTCCATCGTCTCTCATGGTTCGTCTACCCCTCCGATTTCCCCCGCTTCATTCCTCCCCTCCTGCTACCTTCTTCTTCTTCTTTTTTTCCTTAACATATATTGCATTATTTGTTTCAGAGGTACAGATCTGAGATGGCCATACTTGGTTTTAAGCACTTTCTGTGTTAACTCATTTACTGCTCACAGCAGCCCTATGAAGTAAGTAATGTTGTTAATGTCACTTTACAGATGAGGATAGACAAGGTAAGGGACTTGCTTAAGGTGAGACCTGTGTAAAAGGGCCATGAAAGTACATTGGAGGGATCCGCTTGAGAGTACAGAAGATACATGTGACCTGGATCTTAAGGAAGCACCAGGAGTTTTCTGGATAGAGAAGTGGAAGAGTTTACTGTGGGGGAGAAGATTTGAAGTAGGGTAATTAGTTAGGAGCCTAAACTAGTAATCCAGATGAAAGATGGTGACCTGAACTAAACCAGCGATTGAAGGATGACAACAGGGTCATTTGAAAGATTTGTGAATAATGCATTCAAACTTCTGTTTATGGCACTAGGTAGGAGATATCAAGATACCAATCCTTGGATTGGTAGGCCCTAAAAAATTTTGTGTAACCACTTTTTTTGAATGAGTCTGGACTCATCCATTCATTTTTACCTAACAAACACTAGTACAAATTTTAAAAGGGCCTTGTATAGTACATGGTACATAGTAGATGTTCAAAATTACATACACCCACAAAGTATCAAAGTGGTGGCAACCTGACCCTCAAATCTAAAAGCCATTTTTTAAACAGTTTTCACTAATCTATAAGGTAACATCTTAAATTGCAGACTAAGCATTAATTGTGTTTAGATTTAAGGAAAATGAGAGTCTTTCCTTGGCATAAAACAATATACCTCAGCCTCTCATCATGTTTAATAAATTACCTCTGTCATCCTTTTTTACTGAGAGGGAAATTGGGCAACAGAGAACCCAAGCTACCTGCCCAAAGCCACACAGCTAGATGATGTAGGAAAAGTAAAATATTTATATAGCCATCATGTGTTCCCCTCTAATGCTGCTTCTCCTTCCACTTTAAAAGAAAGTTAGAAAATTATGGAGAGAGAGAGAGGGAGAGAGAGAGAGTGAGAGAAAATTTTGCATAAAAGAAAACATTAAAAAAAATACAAATGTGGCCTAATTTAATTTCCAATACATGTCTCCACCTTCAGCTTTGAAAAAAAGGTTAAAATGCAATTCTCCAAAACGAAGTTATTTGATAGAGGAATATTAACCTCTTCGCCCCTGTACTTTGACTCGTTTTATCTCCTTTTCATTTTTGTTTGTGGGTCTATTCATTTTGGTGAGGCCAGGCACGTTGCTAGGTAACGGGCCCATCGGAGGCCAGCATGTTAGTTTGTCTGCCTGGCCCGGGTGGCCGACTTCCCTAGCGCTCCTGCCGGCAATGCGGTCTCTTACAAAAAGCATTTATCACCAAGCAGGCACCGTAATGGCCACTCAGTGGAGGGGAAATTGAGCTGACCCGAAGGCCAAAGCTGTTAGGGAGACTGGTGGGAAGGGTAAGAGGGTCACAACACCCTTTTCCCACCCACTTAGTGGCCAGTAAGCGCTAGCACAGCCCAGCCACTGTTTTCACTAACATATCCTGAGGCTTTGCACCTGAAATAAATGTTTGCTTGACATTAACGATAAAAAAAAAAAAGAGGCAAAACAAAATCGGTTTGCTCCAAGAACAATGAGCTATGTGATTTAAAGTTAGCCAAAGTTCCCTCAAGATTTGATTTTTGGAAGTTATGCTGGAGGGGAGATTTGAAGAGGAAATTGGGTGGTTCTAAATAATTAGAATATTCTGATAGTGGTCGTACAAACATTTATTTACCTCGCTCCTTGAAAGTAGAGAAATCTAAATATCTGTGCTTTCTAGTCCCCCACCCCTATAAACGGCACCAGGGTTGCAAATATCAAATGCTGGTCATCACCAAATTGATATGATTTTCAAATTTCTATTTCCTTCACTATTTATTTATGCTTAGCATGAGATAAAGTTTAAAATGCAAACCAGGAATTTTTAAAAGTATACTTAAGTGCACTTTTGCAATGTTAAGTAACAATGCATATTTGGATGTGATAGTTTTCTGTACAATGTTATAGATTCTTCTGGAAACATTTAGATTTCTTTGATTTTTTCCAAAATTATTTTATGTGTATAGATACAGAACAAAGAAAATGGCATTACAAAATAAATACACGAGTAATGCATGCAAGGATGAAAATCATTATAAACAGTATAAATGTTATAAACAAACCTTTGTAGAAATCTTGGTTCCATTGTGGAAGAAGAAAGGAAACAGAAATTCCTTCCCTAGACCATTTGTTTTTCTCAATCAACCATAGGCCATGTCATTTGTGTTAGAACTTGAAAATTATATGTAAAATTATATAAGGGGTTTTCAATGTCCTGGAGTGAAAAACTATTGTCCATTTAATTATCTTTGTTATTAAGCAATGTGTTATCTCAATATTCTTCTTTACTTGGGTGCAAACTCTTATTTTTCAAATAGGAACGTGTAATCACCTATCAGAAATCCTCACTCTGTATAGATTAGCTTGCGATTTTAGCCAAATGGCTTCCTTTCTCTGAGTCCTAATTTTCCCACCAAAGAAGAGAAGATAATATCTGCCCTGATTACCTTCCTGAGTAATCTGGAGCATTAGATGAGATGTTAGCTATAAAACACCATACAGATGTGAGACAGCAATTTTATGATTGAAAAAATAAAAATGTTTGGAGAAACAGAAAGGACGAGAGGCAAGTTTTCAATAGCACTCAGTATTCTCTCATTGTAGATAGAATTGGGCTTTTTGCCTTGGTGAGGTGCCAAAGTTACAAGCCCATTAGAGCCACTGTGTTCTTTTTGACCAATTAGTCTCATTTTATACATAGACCTGAAGAATTGCTGCAGCTTTTCTTCAGAAATGGAACAGGCTTAAGAGCACAAGAAGGGCCCTGTTCTTCACTCCAGCTCCACTGCTTTCAAACAACAATATTTAAACAACAAAAGAAGAGACCAAGTCAATCTCAGTTTTAGTGATTCCCTTGAAAGTCATCAAATAAAAATGTGAACTTTAAAATTGATCAGGATTAATTTCACTGACACTGTATCATAACATATATCTCTTCAGAGACTCATTTGTTGGGCTGCAGATGCAAAGAAAGTAAGGGAAGAAATAAATCAGAATACAATAAGGCAATCAGACTTTTGCCATTGATAGAATACTAAAAATGTCTGATTTATCAAAGCATTAACAAACAGAAGTAAACACAAGACTTATATTTTCTTACAAAATACCTAGAGAGAAAGATTAAAATAATAACCAAGACCACGTGTATCAATAAATTTAATTTATAAATACTGCTCCATTGCCAAAAGATGCTCTTTCATTTGCCAATTTAAAGAGTGCAGTAGCAAGGGATGATTTATCAATACAAGTGCCACTCTGATGTGTAACTGCTGTTCTCATCTCTGTAGACATTTTTCTACCCAGATGAGAGAGTTGTAGTGAATTTGAAGCACAGCTTAATACGTAAAGTTATTCCATCTTTATCTGCAGTCATTATCTTCACTCTGAAATTAAATATATTTCTGCTGTTTTTCTTCATTGTGATTTCAATCCCAGGGTGGGTACAGTAAGAAAAAAAATTACCTGTGCCAAGCATCGTCGTAAGTGCTTGCATACATTATCTCACTTAATCCTGACAACAGACCTATAAAGTATTATTATTATTTATCCATCCCCATTTACAGTTGAGAAAAGTGCATCTGACAGAGGTATGGCGACTTGCTGTTGATAAATGTCAGAGGTAAGATTTGAACTCAGGACTGTCCAGCTCCAAAATATGTGTTCATAATCACCACAATATAATTACTTTAAAACATACACTTGAATGTCTTGGGGATCAAATTTCTTTCAAGACAAAAATGCAATGCTAATTACAGAAACTGTATAATGTAATACAGGCTAATACATGAAAAGTTAAATTTTGATCAAGGAATTTTAGTGGTGAAAGAACTTCAGGAGCCATCAGAATTAAACCTGTATTTCTCAAATGAAGACGCTGAGGTGAGACATTACCTGGTTTACCTAGAACATCTAAGGTTATTAAATGGACATAAGTCTGGGTGATCGTTCCACCAAGTAAGCAGCCGTATAGTTGCCTCAAATAGTTAGTATGTTTACAATTGTGTTCAATACACAGCATTTCTTACACAAAAATGTCAGGGAAAAACAGCTGTTGCAAAATGAGGTCGCACCACGCCACATTAGAAGTCAGAGGGAATCCGCCTATTTCATTCCATACTGGCCTCTCACGTTCCGGCCCTGTGCCAGACACCGGGTCACAGAGATAAAGGGCTCTCAGTCTGGGCTTTGCACAATAATAAAAATCAAATGAATGCTTATGAATTTTAAGTAATTTACTCGAAGTTTAATTTTGAAGACCTAGAGAAAGCCTGAGGTTAATCTAAATAATTGATAAGAACACTGGAGCCGATGTTAATCCCTGAGTACGGCAAAGCTTGGCCTCATAGGTAAAAGGTGACTGTCTGAAGCCATTTTCCTCTTGGAGGTGGGGATGGAAGCAAAAATACTTAGACCAAAATGCCGCTTCCAAAAACAGTCCACCCAAGGAGATGTTGAACCACCTTGTGATTTTCTCCTCAAATAGTCATTTAAATAGGATTCCCTATAGGCCTTTCCTAATCAGACCAGGTGGACCTCAGAAAATGATGAAATCAATCATACTATTGTATAAAAAGAGATTCAAAGACTAGAAAATAAAATAATTCAGCAAATCTAGAAGAGATGAAAAGAGGACTTTTTATTCTATAAGTAGCAATATGTACAAACTCAACTAGTTTAACCTCCTGGTGAGCAAATCTAGAGAGTTTTGGTGATTTGCCCAAGGTCACACAGCTTGATAAGGGCAGAGCCAGGGTTAGAACCAAATCTCTTGGCCTCAGTTCTGTGCTTTTTCCACAGCCTGATTGCTTGGACAAATATCAATGCACGGTTACACATGAGAAAGATAGAAAAGGAGTAGAAAATTGGTATAGTCATTTGATTATGTATATATACCAAGATGGAATAGAATCAGTAGTACAACTTCAAGCTGATTTTGATAACAAAGCTACAAATGTCTAATTTCAAAGTTACTTTGCACATGTCAAAATAATTTTTATAGTATCCACATAATGAGACATGTAATAACAGCCATTTACTTGAACCTGTGAGCATTAAAGTTTAAGATAAACTGTTCATTGCACTATCTCTAGGATCTAACATTTTCCTCCACACAATAGAATGCCCCCAAATTGTCATTGGCATGATAGGCTGTGCATTATAAATGCCCTCAAACTTTAAAATCACTCTACCATATCTGACCTGTCATGGAAAGTCAAAAGTAGAAAAAACAAGGATTGAAAATACTATGATATTTTGAAAGTGACAGTTCCTTTGGGGTTTGACTTTCTGTATTATAAATTCCTCAAGATGGGAATTTTCTTCATCTGGGACATTTATCAGCTGCAAACTATTACATGACTATGTATAAATTAGCAATAAAGAAATCCCAAGCATGTGGGATAGAAACTGAAGAAATGCAATAAAATATCTGTTAAATGAATGAATGAATAGTTCTTTTTTTTCAATCACCTTCCAAATGATATCAGGCAAGCTGCATTTACAAAAAATTATAGCATCACTTTAAATAGGTAAACTTTGAGCTTTCCTGAGGAGAGTAAGCTCTTCCTCTCTAATTTGTGCTTAATCAAGTCTACTTCAAAATATGATAACCCTATATTAAAATAAAATAAAGCTGTTGTGTTACACTTTTTTCTTACAGTAGGACACCATTTTCTTTACACTACTTGACGGAGCAAATATCTTCCTTAATGGAGCACAAACTAAAACTTAAAACAGTGTTAGAAATAGCTCTACCCTTTTCTTTTTTAGAAGAGCCTAATCTTATAGGGTGAACTAGGATTATTCTGTGTCTTAAAACATCAAGTGTAGAACTCCAATTAGCTTTACTATCTTTTACTATGGATGTTAAGTAGAGATTTAAGGAATTAATTCTTATAATTCGAGCAGGGAAATAGTTATCAAACCTCCAGGTCAACAGTTTAGTTCAACAAATATTTCTTGAGGAACTACTATGTGCCATGGTAAATTTAAAATGAATAAAACAGAATACCTGCCTTCAAAAACAAATTCTGTGCTGTTTCAGTGAAAATAAAATGGATATGACAGCTTATTTTATTAGAAGAGGTAGGACATATTAACAATGATATACTGAGGAGCAGGGATGGACAGTGGGAATAGTCTGCCCCAGGTGCAAGCATTATCTGTAGGGAATTTAAAAAGTTGGACACATCGTAGTCTATTTCTTATTATCACCATGTACCAGCAATTCAACTGGTGTTGAATAGTGCCCTCCCCCCAAATTCATGTCCTTGGCAGAACCTCAGAATGTGACCCTATTGGAAAGAGGGTTGTTGCAGATGTAATTAGTTAAGATGAGGCCATACTAGAATGAGGTGGGGTCTTAATCCAATAAGTAGGGCTCATATTTTCTTAATGGTGTCTTATTTTTCAAATGCATAAGAGGAAAAGAGACACAAAAGTATATACAGACAAGGAGAGAACACCCATAGGAAGACGGGCAGAGATTGGAGTGATGTAACTAGAAGCCAAGGAATGTCTAGGATTGCTAGCATCTGCCTGAAGCTAAAAGCAGGCATGGAACAGATTCTTTCTCCATGCCTCCAGAAGGAATCAACCCTACCAATACCTTGATTTCAGACTTCTAGCCTCCAGGACTGTGAGACAAGAAGTTTCTCTTGTTTTAAGCAACCCAGTTTGTTGTACTTTGTTATGACAGTGCTAGGAAACAATTACAACAGTTAATCCCAAACCCTGCCCTCTCGGTATACCATTTAGTATTAATAATATAACGTGGTAATTACTAAAGTATATCTTGTAGCTTATAATTAGTAGACTAATAGTCTAGAAGTTAAGAGAGACGAATAAATACATATTTCAAGGCAGTCAGGTAAAAGCTGTAATGGAGACATACACAGGTTATCTATGGATCAAAAAGAAGATGGGATCCAAAGCTTTTTTGGATGTACAGGACATGTTCAGGAAAGAGCCCATGAATCTGATTTGACTGGAACAGATCATTGTGTGAAGGAGAAGAAAAGGGTGGGGAAAAACGGTGAGGCTGTAATTGTAGAAGACTTAAAAAATGAAGATTTATATTGTGTTCTGAACCCTCACTAGTCAAAGTATGTTTTGTGAACCAGTAAAATTGGCATTACTGGAAGCTTGTTAGACAGGCAGAAACCGTTCTAGGAAACACTGCTATAGTCCTTTGCTACCCGAAGTGCAGTCCTTCCGACTAGCAGTATCAGCATCACCTGCAGACTAATTAGAAACATGGACTGTCTGGCCCTACCCTGAATCAAAATCTGCATTCTCACAAGATGCCCAGCTGATTCGTTTGTACACTGGTGTTGAGAAGCACTATTCTAGGGGAGATTAAGTTTCCACCCAGAGGGAGTAAATGTGTGAGAAGCTGGCTAAGTGGGAGGTGGGGGAAGGGAGTGATACACCAGGGCACTCTGAAGGAACCACATGAGCAAAGACACTGAGGAATAACCACAACAAAACAGCAACTGACACTTACAGAGCCAGATATTGTGCTAGGCACTTATGCACTTACCTTTTGATCTCCACAACCACTCTGTGTTTTTATCACACCTATTTTTCAGTGACAGGCAGAAAGGGTAAAAAGGGGGAATAACTAGCCCAATGTCACCCAGCTAATAAATGCCAGAGGTTGGATTTGATCCTAGCATTTCTCAAGCATCTGACAAATACCCCAAACCTTTGTGCATTTGCATAGCAAATTCCCTCTACCTAAAGAAGAGAATACTCTTCTTTCTCTGTTAAAATCTCATTCATTCTTGGGGCCTCTGGGTGGCTCAGCCGGTTTAGCATCTGACTCTTGATTTCAGCTCAGGTCGTGATCTCAGGTCGTGATTTCAGGGTTGTGGGATCAAGCTCCACTTCCAGCTCTACACTCAGTGGGGAGCCTGCTTGGAAATCTCCCTCTCCCTCTGCCCCTCACCCCTGCTCTCTCTCTCAAATAAATAAATAATAAATCTTAAAAAAGAAAACAAAACTCATTCATTCTTCCAGACCCAGCTCAAAAGTCACCTCCCCTGTGATCTTCTTGCCAGTTTCCCCAGTCACAATTAATTTCACACTCCTTGGGTATCTCTAACATCTCTTATACAACAACTATAGAATTTGTCATGGCCTGGCTCAGTTGGTGCTTGTCTCTCCCGTCCTATCCCCCAATTGAATGTGATGTTTTGAAGAGTGGAAGCATGTCTCAGTAATTTCAGTTTTCCCAGTGCCTAGTTGGGTGCTTAATACCTACTAGATATGAATACTTATTTATTAAAGATGGACCTGGATGTCAAGTCTGGCTGCATCCTTGACTAGCTATGTGAACTTGACAAAATCCCCGAACCCCTCTATCTACAGTGTTCTTACCTATAAAATGGTGATGATGAAACCTACTCAGAAGATGAAAAGACATGAGATATGTGAAAATGCCCAGCACAGAGCAGGGCACAAAATAAGTGCATCATAAATACCTTTTAAAGGAATAAAATACATGAATAAAGTGCCCTAGTGTAAAAGCAAACAGTAATCGTAGATGGTACCTCTTATTAAGTAAGTGCCAGGCACACTTTAAGGTAGAACACACATATTAGCTCATCATTCTTCAAAGACCAGCTGTTATTATCATTTGCATCACTTTCCTCCAATAAGTAATTAAACCAAGGCCTATACAGGTTAAGAAGTTTGCCTAAAATCTAGGGATGGGGAATCTGATCCAAATGAGTCCAAAACCTTAGCTTCCAGATTAAAAAAAAAAGGCATGACATTAAGTACCCTTACTGGTGTTCCAGCCCATCCATATATCACACCACTATACTTTAACCTCTAGAGATAGCTGTTTTATCAAATTTGCACCAAATCCTAAAAAAAAAAAAAATCCGAGCACTTTTTAAATTATACTCCATAATACTTGGAAAATACAGCTGTCAGTGGTCACATACGATTTGGCTATTCTTCACGAAATACCAGCTGTGTTAACGGGAGGTATGCTGAAATTGCTTGTTGCTGTACAGCAACGTGTGTATAACTAAAACCGTCAGGAATAGGCTTCCCACGTTCAATGAGATGTTTACAGACTGGCAAGTTAATAGGAATAAAAGCTGTAACCAAAGTATGAGTGATATTCTTTTGATGTCAGCTACATGGAGTCCTTCCTGTTACAGTAGCTAGATTTTTTTTTTTGAAGGAGATTGGATTATAAAATTGGAAAGTGCTTCTCTTTACTGTACACTGTTTCCAATTCTCAGTTATAAGGGAAATGAATTTAGATGTTTAAAAAATCAAATTATTTATATTAGTGTTCCCTGAAGTTTGCAAACTGCTGAGCAGTGTGATGCTTTGCCCTGCATTCTCCTCATTGAGTCTATCTGGGTAAATTAATTACAAGACAATCCTTAGGAATTAAGTGTATTTTAAGTTCAGAGACATCTGCTTAGAGACTTCTAATACCGCTAAATAGTCCCTTTGGAAATGCACTCGTTAGTATGAGTGGTATAATTTTCATTTCCACTGGCACCATGGCATATGACTTCTTCAGTTTCAGCTACCCTCTGACTGACCTGTCAAGGGCATAAACCACTCTGAAGATGTTCCAGTACCATTTGTGCTTCTCTAGTAGGTATAAGAGACCATATTGATTTGTTCCATGTAAAGGAAAAATTTAGAAGATTATTTTCTCTAGTTTTAACGTGACACATTCTCTGTATAAACACACACACATACACAGAATCTGAACTTATAATAAGCTTACTGGGCAATAGAACAAAACAAATATTTTCTTAGATAACAGATATTCCATATGTCCCCAGAACATGAATTAGAAAAAAATCTATGGTATGATTAATCCATTATGTAAAATGGAAATGCATTTTTAAGTTGAATGCCAATAAGATGTTGGCAGGGGACTGGCAGGAGAGAGGGTTCTTAGAACACAGACAAATGAAAATTACATTTTGGATTTTTTTCCTCTGTTTTAAAATGGAATGTGGTAAGTTTTTTATATTGCCTGATTTTTATGAAGCTACTGTGTTCCAGTTTGGAAGAATTCTGAATCAGGGTGATTTTAAGAGATCTGCTTTTTCCCAGGCTTGAAACAAAAAGCAAAGCATGGCCAGCCAGCTATTATTCCATCATTTATAAACAACATGGCACTGAGTGGGGATCCTCCAGAAAGATGGGCTTCCTCCACTCATCATCCACCCATCCCATCAACAAATCTAATTTGGATAGGTCAGGCATAGAGAGAAGAAGACAGCAGTCCTTTGAATGAAACAGAGGCAAAAATTTGCTTTAAACAATAAAATTTTCAAATGCACATAGAGCTTACATTCAGCTATCTCCAGAAGCATAGTTGACCGTGGGTAATACCACCAAATCAATCACTTCTGATGAAGAAAATGATAATAAAGGGACACTCACATAATACCTTATTAGTGTTATAAGGCATGTTCATATGTTATATCATTTGTTCCTTGTAACAATCCTATGAAGAAGTCTACATATGATTTCTTTTAAAAAAAATTTTTAAAGATTTTATTATTTATTTATTTGCCAGAGAGAGAGAGAGCACACAAGCAGAGGGAGAAGCAGGCTCCCCGCTCACTGAGCCAGGACCCTGGGATCATGACCTGAGCTGAAGGCAGACGCTTAACCGACTGAGCCACCCAGGCATCCCAGAATATGATTTCTATTAAGAATACAGGCTTTGGAGTCCAGACAATTAGATTAAAATCTTGCCCCCTCAACATACCAGTTGGATCACCTTGGAAACTTAGTTATGCCCCCTGAAACTGTAGTAAGAGTAAATGAGATCATATAGGAAAAGCATTTTTCCAGTTCCTGCCTCATGGTATGCTCATGATAACTGGTAGTTGCTATAATTACTCCATGATTTCAATAACTTACTCTTTTCCAATCCAGAAATATACTTCCCAAAATGTATCTTAAAAACCAGTTTCTGAACCTTTTTAAGCAAACATAAGTATTTATGAATGAATGAATGAATGAACTCTAGTTCAGGAGGAATCAGGAAAAGGATGCATAGGAAGGATGATATTCATTCAGCTAATATTTATGTCTGAACTCTTACTGTGGACCAGAAGCTATTATAGGACACCTCATTTAATCCTCATAGCAATCCTGTGAGGTAAGTATTATCCTTTCACAGATTACAAAACTAATGATCCAACTTGCATACAGACACACAGCTACTAGGGGACAAAGCCTGGAGTTAAAAACCAGTCTTTGATTCTAGATCCAATGTTCATTTTCGGCACCTTTGCCTCTTGATCCATTATGGGACAATCTAAGACAAACCACAGTATTGTTAACAAATCCTGTATATTTCTCATGAGCAAGCCCCACAGGATGAAACGATTTCTTTCTAAATCTAAATCACTTGGCTATTCAGCATGACTCTTAGATGTATATAGTGGTGTCATATCTGATACTGCAAGGTTAATGGTAATGCAATTAATAGGCTTTTGTCTGTAATATGGCCCAAATCATGCCTTTTGGGGGGAAAAAATGAAGAACTGAAGTGAACCTTCTCCATGATCCCCATGTGTCACATTCTCATTCTCTGATACTAATTAGTCCCCACACACTGCTTGCTGATTTAGGGGAAAAGAGGAAAAGGGACTTGAAAAGGAAAAAGGTTAGAAAAGGAAATACCTCACACCCACTCAGAATTGAGTGCATGTAATTAAAGCCTTCAAGAAAAGGATGGAACCACTGTGCACCAACTCCAGCTCTGACTCAAACCTCTGGGTAGGACACACTCCCCCACTACCCATCTTATGGAACCTTCCACATCCTCATGGACAAGTGGGCTGTTGCATATCTGGGTAGAGCACGTAACTATGAAGCAATGGATTAAAAAAAACCAACAACTACACTGATTCATTCTTTCATTCCATCAGTATATACTTATATAATAGCATCTTCTACATGTCTGACATATAGCAAATACAAAAACATAAGTGTTTGCCAAATGAATTTAATTTTCGCATTGCAGTGAACTAGATAAACCAATCTCTACCCTCAAGGAATGTACAGTCTAGTTTGGAGTACAGATAATAAACAAATAATTACACTAATGACTGTTTACTTTCCATTATAATAGGTACAAGAAAATAGCAGTTTAGTGTGTTAGGAGAGTGAATAATAGAGGGTGGCATCCTAGATTAGGGCATAAGGGGAAAATTCCATGAGCGGGTGACATTTAAGCTAAGAAGGGGGACCCTGATTTAAGCAGAGCGTAACGGCCAGGTCATTCTAGGCAGAAGTGCAGCAAATTCTTTATCATGGCCTGTGAGGCTCTACGATCTGCCCCTGCCTCCCTCATGACCTCATTTCTTTTTTTTTTTTTTTTAAAGATTTATTTATTTATTTATTTGAGACAGAGAGAATGAGATACAGAGAGCATGAGAGGGAAGAGGGTCAGAGGGAGAAGCAGACTCCCCGCCGAGCAGGGAGCCCGACGTGGGACTCGATCCCGGGACTCCAGGATCATGACCTGAGCCGAAGGCAGTCGCTCAACCAACTGAGCCACCCAGGCGCCCTCATGACCTCATTTCTTACCAGTTCCCTTTGATCACTCTTCTCCAGACCCCTGGCCTTCTCTCTCCTTTTAATCATGTCAAATTTGTTTCTATTTCATGAGGCTTTTGCATTTGCGAAAAATTTGTCTAGAATGCTCTTTTATCCCAGCTCTTCAGGTAACTGGCTCTAGCATCTGGATCCCAGCTCAAAATTGCTTGTTCCAAGAAGCCTACCCATCCACCATATGGGATGCCGTCTACCACTCCACCAGTCACCATCTACCCTAATACAATCTACCAAATCCTTCAGAGCAATTATTAAAGCTTGATGATTTGTTTACTTGTTTGTGTCTATCTCCCCCAATGAAAGTAAGTTCCACGACAACCAGAATCTTGTGTGCCTGGCACAAAGTAATCACTCAATAAAAATTGAATAAATGAATAAGAATTCGCATTTATGAGGGCCCTCTGCTTAAAGAGATGTGGTATCTTCCAGGCACAGAAAAGCCAGTAGGGTTAGAATATAGTTTAATGGTTTATTAAATGTTCTTTTTCAAATGAATATGTCTATATGTACAATACAGAGAGAGATAATGGCTCTTCAACCATATTCTAATCAGCTTGACAGTAAATGCAAGTGCCTTCTTAAACAGAGTGCACATGCTGTCCAAACTTTGGACTGATAAAAAATTATTCTAGCCTATTAAGGCCCTTCTATCTCATCTTTGCACATCAAATTTCAGCTTCAAAAGTAGCTTCCCATCATTATCTCAATGGATCACTCACTAATTTAGCTTTGCCAATGAACAGATATTTGATTGTACCAGCCCTAAAGGAATGCACTTAACTCCCTTACAGTTTGGGTTGGGAATTTGGACAAGGGGGGAGGGAATATACCTTGATAAGTCTAGTTTTATACAGTATTCACTAAAAACTCATCATATTAGCAAATAGCAATATTTGTTTTGTTTGTGCTTTATATTCTTGGGCAGGAAGGTATTATTTCCCAGCACTCACAGATAATCTTTTCCAACCGGCCTGCTCCAGCCACATGCCCCAGAAAGTGAGTGCTAGTAAGAAGAGACTGACAGTTTAATAATTAGCAGTAGCAAAGTGTGGAAGAGGCATTTCATCTGCATGAAACCTTCCCCCCAGAGCAATTCCAGAGCTCCCTAACACACTGGCTTTGAAGCCTGTGAGGTTTGAAAACAGAGCCTCCTAGGGGAATTTTACTGTAAAATATTTCCCTGAGTCCCTATATCAGTTCTTTCCTACTAGGCCCTCCAAAGCATTGGCTTGCTTGACAAATAAGGAAGCATTGTTGGGTGATTCTTAGACTTGAACATTCTATGTAGGCAAAAACACTTCATATCTCCAAGATGGCTGCCCAGGATCAATTTTTGGATTAATTTTGGGGGGAAAGATTGAGAATCCATATAATTTCAAGACCAAAAATTTAGTTCCAATGAAAGAGGTGAGGTTTTTTTGCCTTAATTCTGGAGAAAAGTGCATCTGGTAGATCTAGACTACTACGACTAGAAATTCCTTAAGGTCAGGGAACATGTCTGTTTTCTTTGCATTAATCAATTAGCACAGGTCCTGGAAAGTCATACTTGGATAAATATTAATGAATGATCATCAAAAATCTATCTATCAATTTCTGCAAGATTATGGTTTAAAAACAATTCAATTGCACTAATTTAATGTCCTCCTACTAAACAGGTCCATTATACTGAGGAAAAAATTACAGCTGTAATAGATCTTGTCTTTATCAGGCTTTTGTAATTAGTGCCTTTTGACATTGTTGTCAAGAATTTAAAAAATTTAATCACTGTACAAATGGGTAAGTTGGGTTCCTTGGTTGCAAGCAAAAGAAATTCATTCTGATTAACTTAAGCAGAAAGAGAATACATTGGAAATATATGACAGCGTAGAGATCTACTGGGTGGTTGAAGAAATGGGCAGGCAGCTTCAAGAGTCTCTATAATAACCTCTCAAATGAGTGCACATTAACCATTTTTTTCCATCCTTACATCACTCTGCTTAAGATTCAGAGTCCTAGAAGAAAGAGGTCATGGGCCCACCCCTTGGCTAAAAGAGAAAAGGGAACTTTGATTTTCATCCTCATCAATACTATATACAATGGGGGCGCCTGGGTGGCTCAGTCTTTAAGCGTCTGCCTTCGGCTCAGGTCATGATCCCAGGGTCCTGGGATGGAGCCCCGCATCGGGCTCCCTGCTCCGCAGGAAGCCTGCTTCTCCCTCTCCCACTCCCCTTGCTTGTGTTCCCTTTCTTGCTGTGTCTCTCTGTCAAATAAATGAATAAAATCTTTTAAAAAAAATACTATATACAATGGGGAAGAGGTAATGTCCTTATCAAAAAAGGAATGATGTGGTAGCACCTGGGGGGGCTCAGTCGGTCAGGTGTCTGCCTTTGGCTCAGGTTGTGATCCCAGGGTCCTGGGATCCAGCCCTGCAGCAGGCTCGCTGCTCAATGAGGGGCCTTCTTCTCCTTCTCCTTCTGTCCCTCCCCCTGTTCATGTGCTCTCTCTAAAATAAATAAATAAAATCTTTAAAAAACAAAAAAAGGAATGGTGTGAGACTGGAAATTCACAAATGTCCACTACAGTGGATGAAGAAGGGGAGAGAAGAGTTAACATTTCTTGAGCACTTGTACATATCAAGCAGATACTGTGTGAATTATGTTATATGTACGTCTCATTTCATCCTTAGCCATTCTGAGAGATGGGCATTTATCTCCATCTTTCAGATAAGGAAACTGAGGCTCAGAGAGGCTACATGACTTGGCCAGCACCACTCGACTAGTAAGCATTCAAGTGAAGATTTGGACCCAGATTTTTCTGATATCAGCACTACAATGTGTGTCCCAAGCTTAAATAACTATTATTCATGGGTTATTGTCAGCCCTGAGGGAATATACTGAATGGAGCTCTAGAAAGGCTGATCCTTACAGGAGAAAATGTAATGCTTTATCTACTGGCTTGGTTGGTGGAAATGAAGTACATCTGCAAAGGTACAGTTAGGGAAAGAGCACAGGACCGAGAACGGAAAGAGAAGAGTTCACATCCTGGCTTTGCCACTTTATAGTTGTGTGACCCTGGGTAAGTGTCTGAGATATGAGTTCCTTAGCTGAAAAAGGATACTGACACCTAATGACTACCCTGGAGACAGCAAAAGCACAGGCTTTGGCATTTCTGCCATTTCTTAACTTCTCTAAGGCCTCATTTTTTTCATGCATAATAAGGATAATATCTATGACGTAAGATTATCACAGGAATTAAACAAGATAGTACAGGTAAACTCTTGAGCACAGAGTAAATGCTCAATAATTCTCATGAAGCTCAGGAAAGGTAATGTATGTGAAAATGCTTTAAAAGCTGTGACATGCTACCAAAACTGCAAATAACATCAAATTGGGCAGGAAATTTTAAAAACTGAGCCATAATTTTGCAATGGCCTAAAAAATGATAGGATGGGTATTCTTTTGAATGGAAATTAATACTTAGTTGAGACAAATATGGAGTATGGCAGAGTGGCTAGCTATTCACTAAACCCACTTCCTCTTCCTCTTAGGTACATAGCTAAACACATAATTTCTAGCTTTTCCTGCAGTTAGGTGTAGCCATGTGACTAAGTCCAGCTCAAATGAATATGGGCATAAGTTCAGTCCATACAAATCTCCCAAGTGCAATTTTTCATGCACTCTCCCCAAACACCTTTAGAAAGCACGTGTTATTGATGTAGAGCCACAAGTTGGAAGGAGCTAGCGTCTCTAAATCCCTGCTTGGAGGAAAACTGATCACTGATCAGGGACATACATTTTGACTTATTATATAAGCAAAAAATAAGCATCTACTGTGGTAAACTACTGAATTTTAGCATTTATATATTGTAACAGCCCGTGTTACATTAACTCACACATTCTCAACCTCAGAACTATTGAAATTTTGGGCTGCGTACTTCTTTGTGGGGAGGTGGAGGGGTTGTCCTGTGCATTGAAGGATGTTAAGTAAAATCCATGGCTTCTATTCACCAGATGTCAGTAGCATTCCCCTCCCCTTGACAATTAAGAATGTCTCCACACATTGCCAAACATGCCCTGAAGGGCAAAAGTCCCCTGGTTGACTCCCCCAAAGGTAGTAGTAGGATAGCGAAGGAGCCTAGCTTAGGGGACTACAGGTTAAAACTGTGTCCATGAGAAAATTTGTTGAATTGGATTCTGAGGATTAAAATTCCTAAATAAAATGACTTTCCCAACCTGCTGGTGCTCCACAACTGGATCGGAGGCACCATAATCAGACAGCACCTCGCACTTCTGGCTATTCCGAGATCTTCAACTGTGGCAATACTATTTCTTGAGGTGGTTTTATTCTTGTTCTTGGCAACAGCCCTGGAAGACAAGTGTCTTAGCCTTTCATCAGAGTTATATTCTCCTGCTTGTCCTCAGTGTATAGGCATATAATGATCCGATAGTGTAGATGGTTTAACATAAAAATCCTCCCTCTGCACAGTTTTCAGAAATCATTTTGGTGGAGTAAAAGCCAAGTAGCAATATATGAGCACTTTCTCTTAAACATTTTATTCATCATTCTAAAAAAAAACTCATAATGCAAAATTTTTCAACTTATAAAATGTCCATAAGATAAAAATTTTCTCATTTTCTTTCTTTTTTCTCCTCTTTCAAAAGATTTCTTTTCTGTATCACTATGCAAAGTACATATTAGGGAATCCACAGAGGCCTGCTGACCAGATTTGATTTTGGCATCATTCTATTGCAAATCAGAGATATGTGCTAATTTATTTGAGTAGGAAGTTCCTTCTCAACTTTGATGAGTGCAGCACATTCACGTGAAAAATACAAAAATACGAAGAAAACTTTAAGACAGAATGTTGCCTTTCTTTTTCTTTCCTTGATTTTCTTTGTTTTTATTGAAATATTATTGACATACCATATCCTATCAGTTTGAGGTGTACATCATAGTGATTTGACGTTTATATACATAAGAAAATGATCCTGTTGATGTCTACTTCCCATCTGTCACCATACAAAGTTATTATAATTTGACTATATTTCTTATATTGTACAATATATCCCCATGACTTCTTTATTTTATAACTGGAAGTTTGTGCCTCTTAATCCCTTTCACCTATTTCACCCCAATACCTCCCTAGTCTGGAAACCAACAGTTTGTTTCCTGTCTATATGAGTCTGTTTCTGTTTTGTTTGCTTGTTTGTTTTGTTTTTTAGATTCCACATATGAGTGAAATCATACAGCATCTGTGTTTCTCCGTCTGACTTCTTTCACTCTAGGTCTTTCCATGTTGTTGCAAATGGCAGAATTTCATTCTTTTTATGTTTTTAAAAGATTTATTTATTTATTTATTTATTTATTTATTTATTTATTTATTTTAGAGAGAGAGAGCACAAGCAGGGGGAGGAGCAGAGGGGGAGGGAGAAGGAAGTGGAAAGAATCTCAAGAAGACTCTGGGCTGAGCATGGAGCCCAACACAGGGCTCTATCTCAGGACCCTGAGATTATGACCTGAGCCAAAACCAAGAGTCGGATGCTCAACCAACTGAGCCACCCAAGCACCTCATCATTCTTTTTATGTTTGAGTAATATTCCATTTATTCCTTTATCCATTCATTGATAGATGGACACTTTGGTTACTTCCATATTTTGGCTGTTGTAAATAATACTGCAATGAGCCTAAGTGTGATTGTATCTTTTCAAACTGGTGTTTCTTTTCTTTGATTTTCACAGCAACATCTATCAACCCAAACCTCATAATAATATACATACTGAAAAGTGCAAGAGAAAAAAAGAAAACAACCACACACACAGTGAACAAAGTCATGAATTGGATGGAGACTGTGAATTTCAAATTTTGGTATTTTTGTTTTAAAAAACCCTCAAATTCATAAATGCTACCCACTTTGATTGTTTTATCATTTTATATATTTTAAACATCTTTTTGGAAAGTGTTTAATAAATTCAGCACTGAAATAGGAGGCAGATATATGTGAAACTTTGGAATTTAACAAGATGTGAATACCAGTACCTCAACTTTTAGTTTTAAAAAGTATCACATAAGACATAATTAAAAACCAGGGCATCTCAAAACTGAATATGTGTGTATGTGCTATATGTCTGTACTGCCAATAACTATTAATTTGCTGCTTGGAACCATTGCTCTCCTCCTAAAAGCATAGCAGATAGGAGCTGGTTCCACTTAATTTCCACTTCTCAAAGGAGAACACACCAAACTGGGGAGAGAAAACACTTGGTGTGTTTATGTTTTTGTCTAAAGAGAATTACTAGTATTAACCAGTTAAAGCTCCTGGGAAATCAAAGTACCATCACTAACTATACTATCTAAGAGCAGAAACCCCTAAACTTCCCATGCAAATACTACCTGCCGCTGTAAGCAACCTTACAGTAGATAAATGGAGCTGCTCTTGAGAGCCCTTAGTTACCATTATGTTATATTATGATTTTAGTTAGGTAATTCTATACATACACTGGGAATATACATATACAGTAAATCTCTTTCTATAGCTGCATTAATATTCAGCATGTATATGATAAGCTAGCAATAGCACAACATCATTCATTTTCAAATCTGTGCTCACTCTTGTTATGCATTTGCACCAAAGCACAGAAAGCCCCTGAGTAATCCTTCAAGGAAGAGTTAGCAGAAGCTGGGCTTACTGTGTGAAAGGGAGGAGGGAACATCTCTAAGAACTCAAATCACCTCTTTGTTGTGTTCATTGGAATCCAGAGAAAAATGTACCATAGCTTGCCAGGCTGCAAGCTTTTGTCGTAGCCCTGTAATAAGTGATGGAAGCAATAAGTCTGGAGCCTGCTACCCAGGAAGAGCTTTTCCAGCTGGAATTTGGAGATCAACTAAAAAAGTTCTTCCCCTGAAAGATGGATTAAATTGATCATTTTTTCCTAGACATAGTGCACTTCAGGCTCATTTTGCTTTGTAATTAAGAAGAAAGCCAGAAACATCATTTACACATTAAGAATTTAATAGATATATTTTTCTAGCTTTATGCATTAGCACAGGACAGCCCATTAATGAAATAAGTCTTCCTTCAGGGTCAATTTAGATGGCTGTAATCTTCTGCAAATATATTGCAAATGAGGATCATTTAATGATCTTAAAACTAACTGCCAGGAGAGGATTGTTATAACTCTCCAGACAACAAAAAGAGACTTGGCATGGTGTGCAGTAGCCTTTCTTTAATTTTACACATGTTTAATTTCTGGCTACTACATTTTTAAAAATTGCAAATATTATCCTTTGTTTAGGTTAGTCTCTGGCTTGTCTGACCTAGGAGGTTGATTCTGATCATGGAAAACTTAGGGCTGCACTAAATGACAGTTAAAGGGATAACAATGTTGCACTGATAAAAACATGTTCTTTGGATTGCTGATATGACCATGACTGTCAAGCTCTGCTGAGCTTCCCTTGTTCTGCTCCAGCTCATCTCTTTCTGCAGAACTTTCTTGTCTGACTCTACTAACTGTACATATTGATGTCCATTGTTGCAACAGTACTTAGCACGTGTGTAGCATTTAAGCATTTTGAAACTTCTTTCGCATGTGTGGTCTTATTTGCTTCTTCAGCAACAATATTAAATGGCAAGTGTGGAGCATCTCCTTTTCCCTTTATAACAATTAAACAATCGGAGGTTTCAAGGGACAAAATGCTGGGCTCCAGCCCCACAATCCCATTGCACTGCTCCCATCCCCAGTTAGTAAGAGCTAAAATTCAGATCTCTCTACACTTTTCCAGTATGTATTCATGTCAACCTTGGAATTCCTTGCCTTTGGAAAAGCACTGGTCTAAAAGTTGTGGAATCCTGGAGGGAAGATTTGGTACAAAATTTCCATGACCTCAGAGAATGTACTGGAAAAACTAAACATTTGCCCCTAAAAATATAGCAAGTAGTATATGCAGTAATTATCAAATGACTGAACTAGATAGTAAGTGTTGAGAAGTTCAGGGAAGGGAGAAATATTATGAGATATTGAGGTCACAGAAGATTTCTTGGAAGAGGTAGACTTGAAAGAAGGACAGTAATTACATGGGAGAAGAGAAAGCTGTCAGGCAAAAAGGCAGCATATACAAACAGGGGACTTCACAGTCAGATAGGCCTGGGTTTAAGTCCTGGCTCTGCCTTTTATTAACTGTGTGGCTCTAATCAAATTACTTAATTTCAGGAAGCCTCATCAGTAAAATGGGAAAAACTATTAGCAGCTACCTCATAGAGTTGTTGTTAATAACATCTGAGATAATGTTTTATAATGGTAAAATGCTTAGTTTAGTGGCTGGTACAGAATCAGTATTCATTACTAGAATAGCTTAAGCACAGGCATAGAGATGAGATATCAAAAGGATTGCCCAAAAAACAATGATTAAATTAGTCAGTTTTGAGCAAAATTTTA